>NW_017299928.1:61923-71558 GCF_001594075.2 Trachymyrmex cornetzi | reverse complement strand
TTCATGAAACATTTATATCTGAATAAAGTGTAATATATCTCATAAACTATTAATATTTTGACAAGCCTATCTTAATACTTTTGCATGCAAATTAGGAAGATCATTTCAAATTAAACAATTTTTTTCTAAATATATTTTATATTTAATGTGATTACCCTAATCCCAAAAATAATTAAGAGACGTCATAGATTAAACTAGAACTCTCATGTGTATGCACACACACACACACACACAACACGCGCGCGCGTGAATATATTACAGTTATATACTCTACTTACATTATCAGTGTAGTTCATAATTATATTATCCTTAGTGATGATATTTTTTATTGTCATTCCAATAACTCGACGCACCATTACCTGATACTGATAATTGACAAATTTATAATTCTTAGTATGACTCACTCAATTAATTAATTCAAAAAACTTTTTTAATACCGGACATAAAATTATTAAAATGTATCGTAAAACTTCGTAATACCTGCGTAAAATTATTAAAATGTATCACCAATTGTAATGCATATAATATCGTAGACATATTATACTTTCGTTTGTTCGTTTTAACGCCTATAACAATTATTGTGTGGTAAGCTAGGACAAACTGTGAGAACTGTCTCGTATGTTCTGAAACGACGTATTTATATCTTAGGCTAAAGCGACCATTATGTGATTACAAAACATCAATATCATAACATGTCAAGCACAGAAACATATGCTTCTGGAAATTTCTGTGTGTCATTCTGCCTGTTTAAACCGTTTTCTTGTTTTTTGATAAAAATCATTTCAGATGTCAGTCTTTTGAAAAGATATTGTTCTCTATCCATAATTTTTATATCATCCCAATTAAAATTGTGACCATTATTCATCTGATGTTCTGCTAAGACAGAACTGCAGTGTTTTTTATTTTTTGTATCTTGTTGATGTTCAAATATACGTGTGCCCATCTTCCTTTTAGTTTGGCCAACATAAGACACGTCACATTCTTTACAATTTATCTTATAAACAACACCTTTTTGTTCATTCGTCTTTAATTGATCCTTACCCAATTTAATAATAGAATTTAAATTATTATGTGCTTTAAACGCAACTTTTTTATTCATTTTGTGCGCAATATGGAAAAACTTTTCTGAAAAGTTGCGTATATATGGTACAAGAAAATAATAATTATTATTATTACTATTACTATCATCTAACATTTTATTATTAATATATAAATTTTTTCTTTTTGCTAATTTTTCAATTCTATTATTTATTGTAGAAAAAATCACATTTAACGGATAACCATTATTCTGTAGAACATCAACAAGTTCTATAATATTTTGTTCTTGGTAATCAGGATGAGCTAAAAAATTATTCGGTCCAACAAACTAACTATAATGCCTTTTTTTTGTTGGTCTGGATGGGATGATAAAAAACTCAGATAACGACCGGAATTAGTCATTTTTTTGTAATTATCAAATCTGATACAACCATCTTTAATTATGACCTTGACATCTAAAAAATTTACAGAATTATTTAAACCTTTATCGGGCGTAAAATTAATGCGATTGTGGTAACTGTTAAAAAGTTTTAAAACTGTTTCAATTTCATCAAAAGGCCAAGCAAGCAAAATGTCATCTACATATCTGAAATAAATGGGTACAGGAACATTTAAACGACTTAAAATGTCTGTCTCGAGATCTTGTATTACGAGATCTGCCAGGATGGGAGAGAGCGGTGAGCCCATTGGCAATCCAAAAACTTGTTTATAAAAAAGGTTATCAAATTTAAAAAATGTTGAATTGAATATCAAGGAAATTGCACTCATGAATTCATTTATAGAAATATTTGTATTTTTAGAGATATCTGACCATCTATTGCTAATACTAGTTAATATTAATTTTTCAGGGATATTTGTGTACATATTTTCTATGTCAAAGGACAAAATTTTATAATTGTCATTTAAGCTTTTACCATTTATTTTCTGCGCCAAATCATAACTATTTTTGATGTGACTAAAATGTTTATTAATACTTTTGTTTATTATTTCTTTGATATAAGAGGATAATTTATAAAGAGGGCAGTCAATGCAACTCACAATGATACGTAAAGGATTGCCACTTTTATGGATTTTGGGCACACCATAACATCTCGCCAAATTACAATCTGTGACATTTAGTGATTTATAAGTTTGATCATTCAAATATTCCTTATCTTTCCATCGTTTTACTAATACATGTGTTTGTCGCGTTAGTTTGCTAGTTGGATCCTTCTTAATTTCAATGTAAGTTTCTTTATCTGATAATAACTTATTCATTTTATTCTTATAGTCTGATAAATTCATAACTACTGTGGAATTACCTTTGTCAGCTTTTGTAATTAAAATGTCCTTTTGTTCTGCCACAAACTTTCGTACATCTTTCATACATTCTAATAATAATATTTCGTCATCCAACTTTCTTTCTTTAACTTTCTGAGGTACTCTATGTAAAATTTCAATACAATCATTCCTAATCTTATTCTTCATTGAATTGTCTATGTTAAAAATATTCGATTCGATTTGTTTAACAAATTCAATTATTATCTTTTCTTGATTATTTTTATTCAATGGTAAATTGAATTTTTGTCCTAATTGTAAAATCATTTTGACACTATCTGGAATGATTATATTGCTCAAGTTAATCAACCAATTTTCATTTATATTACATAACGAAAATGTTTGGTTAAATTTAGTTGGACTAATGTTGATTACGTGCTTGTCATACTTGATGTTATTGTTAATTGTATGTGTATTATATGTGTTGGAATTTAACGAACTATTATCTAAAACTTTATTTTTATCATTATTATCTAAGGCAATCTTATGTATTTTTGAAGGTTTGAATTTAGTGAGTGTATTAGTTGCTTCTGACCAAAGTAATTCAAATTTAATTGGCTTTATATTGTTTTTTTCCTTTTTATTCTTAACTATTCGTAAGTGTTCGAGTTTATTATTAATTTTGTTAAACTCATACGACCAAACTCTATTTCTTGTAATATCTTGACATTGAAAGAAAGAATCAGAAGTTTGCTTTGGAATCCTACCAGCGATCAATTTTTCTAATTTACTAAAATCATTCTTTATACTAAATAGACAACGATACGCATCCTGCAATTCTACGCGCATGCACTTGAACATACACTGTTGTTTTAATTTATCAATTTTAATGTTCGATGTTTTATAATTTATCGTGAATCTACAATTATAAAAACCTTTCAAATGTATGGGAGTTAATCTTTCTTTTAAGCAAGTTTTTAAAAAATAAATCTTAAATTTTACTTTTATATCAGTTCTCCATAATTTCATGTAATCTTTCAATAAAAGCACGGAATAAGTACAAGAAATAGAGTTTGGTCGTATGAGTTTAACAAAATTAATAATAAACTCGAACACTTACGAATAGTTAAGAATAAAAAGGAAAAAAACAATATAAAGCCAATTAAATTTGAATTACTTTGGTCAGAAGCAACTAATACACTCACTAAATTCAAACCTTCAAAAATACATAAGATTGCCTTAGATAATAATGATAAAAATAAAGTTTTAGATAATAGTTCGTTAAATTCCAACACATATAATACACATACAATTAACAATAACATCAAGTATGACAAGCACGTAATCAACATTAGTCCAACTAAATTTAACCAAACATTTTCGTTATGTAATATAAATGAAAATTGGTTGATTAACTTGAGCAATATAATCATTCCAGATAGTGTCAAAATGATTTTACAATTAGGACAAAAATTCAATTTACCATTGAATAAAAATAATCAAGAAAAGATAATAATTGAATTTGTTAAACAAATCGAATCGAATATTTTTAACATAGACAATTCAATGAAGAATAAGATTAGGAATGATTGTATTGAAATTTTACATAGAGTACCTCAGAAAGTTAAAGAAAGAAAGTTGGATGACGAAATATTATTATTAGAATGTATGAAAGATGTACGAAAGTTTGTGGCAGAACAAAAGGACATTTTAATTACAAAAGCTGACAAAGGTAATTCCACAGTAGTTATGAATTTATCAGACTATAAGAATAAAATGAATAAGTTATTATCAGATAAAGAAACTTACATTGAAATTAAGAAGGATCCAACTAGCAAACTAACGCGACAAACACATGTATTAGTAAAACGATGGAAAGATAAGGAATATTTGAATGATCAAACTTATAAATCACTAAATGTCACAGATTGTAATTTGGCGAGATGTTATGGTGTGCCCAAAATCCATAAAAGTGGCAATCCTTTACGTATCATTGTGAGTTGCATTGACTGCCCTCTTTATAAATTATCCTCTTATATCAAAGAAATAATAAACAAAAGTATTAATAAACATTTTAGTCACATCAAAAATAGTTATGATTTGGCGCAGAAAATAAATGGTAAAAGCTTAAATGACAATTATAAAATTTTGTCCTTTGACATAGAAAATATGTACACAAATATCCCTGAAAAATTAATATTAACTAGTATTAGCAATAGATGGTCAGATATCTCTAAAAATACAAATATTTCTATAAATGAATTCATGAGTGCAATTTCCTTGATATTCAATTCAACATTTTTTAAATTTGATAACCTTTTTTATAAACAAGTTTTTGGATTGCCAATGGGCTCACCGCTCTCTCCCATCCTGGCAGATCTCGTAATACAAGATCTCGAGACAGACATTTTAAGTCGTTTAAATGTTCCTGTACCCATTTATTTCAGATATGTAGATGACATTTTGCTTGCTTGGCCTTTTGATGAAATTGAAACAGTTTTAAAACTTTTTAACAGTTACCACAATCGCATTAATTTTACGCCCGATAAAGGTTTAAATAATTCTGTAAATTTTTTAGATGTCAAGGTCATAATTAAAGATGGTTGTATCAGATTTGATAATTACAAAAAAATGACTAATTCCGGTCGTTATCTGAGTTTTTTATCATCCCATCCAGACCAACAAAAAAAAGGCATTATAGTTAGTTTGTTGGACCGAATAATTTTTTAGCTCATCCTGATTACCAAGAACAAAATATTATAGAACTTGTTGATGTTCTACAGAATAATGGTTATCCGTTAAATGTGATTTTTTCTACAATAAATAATAGAATTGAAAAATTAGCAAAAAGAAAAAATTTATATATTAATAATAAAATGTTAGATGATAGTAATAGTAATAATAATAATTATTATTTTCTTGTACCATATATACGCAACTTTTCAGAAAAGTTTTTCCATATTGCGCACAAAATGAATAAAAAAGTTGCGTTTAAAGCACATAATAATTTAAATTCTATTATTAAATTGGGTAAGGATCAATTAAAGACGAATGAACAAAAAGGTGTTGTTTATAAGATAAATTGTAAAGAATGTGACGTGTCTTATGTTGGCCAAACTAAAAGGAAGATGGGCACACGTATATTTGAACATCAACAAGATACAAAAAATAAAAAACACTGCAGTTCTGTCTTAGCAGAACATCAGATGAATAATGGTCACAATTTTAATTGGGATGATATAAAAATTATGGATAGAGAACAATATCTTTTCAAAAGACTGACATCTGAAATGATTTTTATCAAAAAACAAGAAAACGGTTTAAACAGGCAGAATGACACACAGAAATTTCCAGAAGCATATGTTTCTGTGCTTGACATGTTATGATATTGATGTTTTGTAATCACATAATGGTCGCTTTAGCCTAAGATATAAATACGTCGTTTCAGAACATACGAGACAGTTCTCACAGTTTGTCCTAGCTTACCACACAATAATTGTTATAGGCGTTAAAACGAACAAACGAAAGTATAATATGTCTACGATATTATATGCATTACAATTGGTGATACATTTTAATAATTTTACGCAGGTATTACGAAGTTTTACGATACATTTTAATAATTTTATGTCCGGTATTAAAAAAGTTTTTTGAATTAATTAATTGAGTGAGTCATACTAAGAATTATAAATTTGTCAATTATCAGTATCAGGTAATGGTGCGTCGAGTTATTGGAATGACAATAAAAAATATCATCACTAAGGATAATATAATTATGAACTACACTGATAATGTAAGTAGCTATGCATATATTACGTTAAAATAGAACATAAAAATTAAATGTCAATTTTAACTTATATTTCGTTAATGGTTAGAGCGGACTTGTTTTGTATGAGTGCAGAGGATGGGAATCATTTTAACTGATAAGACTTACTATTGCTTTCCATGATTTTATGCAGTTGACGAAGATTATAGATGATACTTTGTAAACTATAAATTAAGTATTGACAATTATATGTATAATGACAACGAGAATGATATCGATCTATGCTTATTCAAAATTATTGTAAAAAAATTTTTGTAACAAATTTATGTAATACCATTGAAAATGGTCTGATGACAGACTGAAACGTTTGGTTCTATATATTATAATAAATTTCGATCAATTTATGATCTTGCACTAAACTTAACTTGTGTACGTGGAAGAAGCCGTTAATTATTATATTTTTCTATTTTAATTTATTTGAAATCGTACGATATGGTAATCAATAAATGATAAGTAAATGTACAAGTAAAAGGGAAATGTCGTATTAACGTGTTCTTACTCATCAGCTGAAAACGACAATCCATTCAAAAATACACATAGCGGAAAAACGAGTATTGAAAACGGACGATTCACTCAAAAATACTCGCGTATACGTTTGTCGTTCATCAGAGGAAAAACGAGTATTGAAAACGGATAATCTCCTCAAAAATACTCATTGCGTACTCGTGTATACTCACTATCATTCCTTCATGATACACTGCGAGTGCTTGCGAGTACAAGAAATGAGCAAGAACGGGCTAAAAACGGGCTAAAAACGGTCCATATGAGGTCTAAAAACGGTGAAAAATTTTTTTAAGGGTGGAATCCGAGCTGACCTCTATCTTTATGTTCTTTGATACTTTTGAAATTATTTTTAAAAGATAACGCTTTAATTCTGTTATTGATATTCGGGAATAAGAATTCCAATGGGTATCCATTTTCTTGAACAATATATTAATTAAGGAAATAATATTTTTCTCATGAAATTTAGGATGAGAAAGGAATAACATTCTGTCTAACTGTCCGATTACTACACCTTTTTTGTGTTCTAAAGGATGATTTGAATAGAAATTCAAGTATCTACCAGAATTAGTAGGCTTCTTATAATTGTCAAAAATAATTCCTCCATTCTCTATTTATATGTAGTTCTACATGGAGAAAATTTATTCCTCTGTCATTGTTATATTCCACAGTAATTCTTTCAAGAAAGATAAAATTGTGTTAATTTGATCTTTTGGACCTGTCATAATAATGTCATCAATATAGCGATAATAGAATGGAATATGTGTAATTAGTGTCTTAAAGATATTAAGTTCCAAGGCTTGTATTACGTCAGCTAAAATTGGAGAGAGAGGAGATCCCTCTCTCTCCAGCAATTAACAACAGGATTAAAGCGTTATCTTTTAAAAATAATTTCGAAAATATCAAGGAACATAAAGATAAGGTCAGTTCGGATTCCATTGAAATTACTAAAAAATATTTCACCATTCCGTACTTTAACAAAATTTCAGAAAAATTTAAATCCATCATACAAAAATTTAACTTCAATTTCGGTCATAAACCGATGAATTGTTTGAATACCTTTATTAAAACAGGCAAACATAAAATTAACAAAGAAGATCACTGAAATGTTATGTATAAAATAAACTGTCTCGGTTACAACTATTCATATGTAGGACAGACAAAAAGGAAACTGAAGACGCGTTTAAAAGAACATAAAAATGATTTTTAAAAACCATCTGATACTTTGTTATTTGTCATCACAAACTAGATCATAATCATATGATTCATTGGGAAAATACTATCATTCTTGATTCCGAATAATCTTATCATAAAAGGATGGTCTCCGAAACGACACATATCAAAAGACAAAAAATGGTTTAAATAAACATAGTGATACAGAACGCTTTTCTGAAATTTATCTACCAATCATTGAAAAAAGCCCCTCTACTCACCAATAGAATATCCCCTTCTACTTCTCTTCCCTCTCCTTTCCTTACACAATGTATAAAGACTGTCACTAGTTACGTGACATCACATTTTTGTCAGTAATGATAGTGTACATTAACGACAAGTCTTGGAAAACTTTTTGTTTTCCAAGACTTGTCATTAATGTACACTATTAACTCCGAATTATACTTGCGATGACTTGTGTTACAAAACACGTGGTAAGCGATTTTGACTATTAAACTTAACCGATTCTTACTAATAACAATATATTTTAAAGTAATATTTAAAAAAATAGTATTTTTTAAATTTTAATTAGAATTTGGGATTTCCGTACTTCTCACACGAAGTCTCACATAGCTTCTAGTAATAAGGAATTCATAACGCAATAGAAATCTGTTTCATAAGCGATTGCAAAATTCATATTCAATTCTAGACTTACAACTTTGTTAACTCGTTTCATAAGCGAATGTAAAATTGTTTCATCATCAATTCTTGACTAGCGTTTATTATTAATATTCTTTAATTTATGTAACATCTTTATATTTTAATGTACTGATGGTGGTTAAATTTTGACCGAAACGTCTACTTTATCATAATATAATTTTAAATATATGACTTTCGCTTAAAACATTTAGTGCTGTGGCTGTATGCTTCCTGTTATTTATATTTTAAATATATAAATTTTGATAGAGTATTCAGATAATATTTACTTCTAATTACCTTATCCACTCTGATAACAGATGCTCCAAATTCTGCCAAAATCATTCCGCAGAAAGGTCCTGGAGCAAGTCCAGCTAACTCTACGACTTTGATTCCTTTTAAAGCCATGGCGCTTCTGTTGATAAATTAATGAAACTTCAATTTTGTAGAAATGTATAGTTGATCCGATATTTATTTACAATACTTTTATTGTTAAAACAGTTTTTAACCAAACACTCGATTATATTAACCATATAACATTTAATTATATATTTATATCCATATAGAATTTATAAGTATTTCTTTATCATATATAATGATAAGAAAATACTTATGAATGACATATTCCACTTTGACGTTAATCCGCAGACATTAATTATACAGTATATTAATATATTATACAGTATGATACAGCATTTTTCTTTGGAAAATTCTTTTCTAATTTTTAATAAAACAAACTCGTGTAGTTCGATGGAATATACTCAGTGAGAAATGATAATGTAATCGATATTAAATCGATGTCGATTCAACGTCGATATTAAATCAACATCGATTTCATTGTCATTTCTAACTGCCCAAGGACAACAAGAAATTCAAAATAATGTCAATTTGATATCATATTGACTAAATTTATATCATTTTTTTGTCATGACAAAGATCTCAAATGGTCTAAGAATGACTTTATATAGACTTCTTTTTATTGTCTTTTTTATTTTTATGGGAAACATAATTGTGCGCATGTCACGAGCAGTGATGTAAAAGCCCGGTGTTATACTAGTCAAATAATTTTAGTTATAATTCTGTTCTGATTTGCTAAATTTTAAACTTCAGTTTAGTATTGTCACGATTTCTTGTCCTCTCCTGACGTTCTGCCGTTACATTACAT
>NW_017299928.1:60069-61898 GCF_001594075.2 Trachymyrmex cornetzi | reverse complement strand
TACTGACACATATTTGGATTTTTACATTTCACTGACATATTATTGTGTAATTATACTTCACCGACAAGGTTTTATGTTATTTTATTATAGACAATATTCTTTATATATAACCTGAGGTTTCAATTGTATAATTATTCTTTCTTAGATATGAATTTATTCGCAACTTAAATTAATTTATAATGGACAACTTGCGCTTTTTATGTCAACGACAAGATTACGCGTGCGAATTTATGTAATGTTTTATTTAGTCATATTTATTTCCATTTAATGAGATTATAACTGTAATTTAAGATTCATGACAAAAATTTGTAACATTGAAAATGACCCGATCGGGGTCGAAACGTTTGTATCTAGAGATTTTAATTTGATTTAATTAAATACGTTTTGTTTAAAGATTGGTTCTATGCCCTTTTTAATTGTCATATTGTTTTAAACTTCAATTCGTAATCCTTAATCTCCAGTTATGGATTTCTATATCTACAGAGTGTCTGACGTAACTGTGATCACGATTTTTCCGGCATTTCCGATGATCTGACAAAAGTTAATTTTGATAAAAGTTAATCAGTTTTCAATCGGCTATAAATTGCAATATAAAAAATTTGTAAAATATTCTTTTTTAGGAAAAATATCAAGGTTACTCTAATTTTTTTAAACAGCACTACATATTTTTTACTCCATAATATTGTAACTGATGTCAAGACAAGTTCAATGACCTGCTATACTATGACCTTAAGATGACCTTACGGTCGTGGGATTAATGAACGGAAACGTTTTCGTGAAAAACTATTTTATTTGTATTAAATTTTTTATATGGACTATATTTTACAGTAGAAAAAAACTTTTGTATCTCCTACTATTTTACAGACATGGATTATGTAATAATGAATTATGTAATAATGAAAGAAATTACGTAATTACAATAAGTGTTCGAATTGTCCATTTTCTTGTAGGCACAATTCTGCACTATGTAACAAAATTTCCATTAGTTGCTCCTATATAGCTGTCACGGCGAATTTCTTCGCATGCTGTGCGGATTCGCTGCTTTAAATGTTCCATATTTTGAATTGATACGCGTAGACTAATCGGGGGACCAAGGTGGCCAAATTTCTTCTGAATGTGCTAAGACCATAAGAGTATTGCCTGTAGTTGTAGTTAAATGCGGTTTATTCTTTTTTTTCTTTTCAAATTCTCCATAATTTCTTAAATTTTTTTCAATGTTTCTGAAACATTGTTGCACACGGGTGATGTCTCTGTGGATACCTTGTGGCATACAGAATTGCAGTTTCACGTGCATTCCTTTTACATTCATCGAATATTAGCAGCATATCAACTTTCTCATATATTTTCGATAAACTGAGACTATGATTTGCTCTAACGACAGACTAATGGCGAATTCGATTGGATGCACTAGTGCGCACTGGTGTGCACTGAGTGCGCCTTCTCTCAGTTTTAGCGTGTTTGATTGAGGTTATCCTCTATTGGTGCATCTGCCACTTGTGTTCGATTCATAATTGCACTAGATTAGTGTCAATACAATCGGGTCCGATTGGGTAACTCTGCCACAGTGTAGTGATTCTTTATGTTCGATTGAGCTAGTTTCACTATCATAGGGCGCACTCGAATGCACTGAGGGCTTTTGACGGTGCATTTCAGTGCAAAGTTACGATGGCAGAAAAAATATTTGTCGTATTAAACGAATTACTGGACACGTCCAGTAGCAGTAGTGACGACGAAATATTATTAAAACTAGAAAAGACGAAAATTAATAAAGTAAAAAATATGGTGGAAATTATAAATAGTTATAGTGATAAAGAAGTGAGTCACACGTT
>NW_017299928.1:58706-59959 GCF_001594075.2 Trachymyrmex cornetzi | reverse complement strand
AAATTTATAATGTACGTGATATTTGTATAATTAAAACTATATATTATAACCTAATTAATATATTTATTGTAGTTTCAGCGATACCTTTTTTCGTCTAAAGAGAGAAACATTTAATAAATTACAATTATTATATGAAAATTCAGAAATTTTTAAACAATTAAATAAGCATGGTGGACGTAAAGTCATAGATTGCAAAACGCAGCTTTTATCATTTTTATGGTTAAGTCCTTACTATATTTCAATAATTATATTTTTTTAAATATTTTTAATTATATATCAACTCAAACAAGTAACAAAGGCTCTAAATTCTCATAAGGCGAGTGCCTGATAACTAATAATTAATGCCTAATGCCTAATAATTTGTGTGAATTTTTACAATTTTTACTTCAACAATATAATTCTCTTCACTCATTTGTATTGAACATTTCATGGTGTTGAACATTTTCACTTAATATTATACCTATTATTAATTATCAGGTTTGCTGGAAATAAGGCAGTAATAAGAGATGTTGTCTCAAGAGAGAGAGAGAGAGAGAGAGAGAGAGAGAGAGAGAGAGAGAGATTTAATGTAGCTGAATCTACTTTTTATCATATTATAACCAATGTAATGAAATTTTTAAATAATATTGAACCAAATATGATTAAATTTCCCGATGCAGAATATAGAAAAAACGAGATTGCTCATGAATTTGAACAGGTAGTTTTATTTGTATATACATATGTGTGTGTGTGGTGTGTATATACATACATGTATACTAATATATACATATATATCAGGGAATGGAAAGTTACTTTTTAAAAGTAACAAGTTACAGTTACTCGTTACCGAGTAGGAAAAGTAACAAGTTACCGTTACTAGTTACCGATTTTTAAAAGTAACTCGTTACAGTTACCGTTACTTGAGAAAGTAACTTTTCGTTACTTTTCCGTTACTTTTTTTTAAATCGACGACCAACAATCACAGCGGACGAGCCTAGAGGCTTCTCTAGTTTCAAGCGCATTGTAAAAAATTGTGTAAAATTATAACTATTATGCTGGATAATTTTGAGATCCACTATAATAGTTGTAAACATCCACACATTTGTAAATTTGCAATATGCAAATAAAAATAATTTTTTGGTTTGGAACTAAACAGATTGTGGAAGTACAATTACAATGTGTATGTGTAGCTACATAAGAACGATAATATGACAATATATTTCGCACTATATATTATTATACATTTAACAACAATACGCGAAAAATTTCTTTTA
>NW_017299928.1:57412-58336 GCF_001594075.2 Trachymyrmex cornetzi | reverse complement strand
AAAAAAAGTAACGCAGTTACTAGTAAAGTTACCAAAAAAGTAACTTGTAACTGTAACTTCGTTACAAGTAACGAGTTACTTCCATTCCCTGATATATATGTATACATATATATGCTATAAAAATGTAAAAATGTAAACATATTATAATTATTTATTCTTAAAAATTGTTAGTATTTGTTTTCTTAAGTTTAAGTTATTAAATATTAGACATATTGAATAAAAGATATGTTAAGTAAAAGTTGTAAAATTTTGCACATAAAACATTAATTTTGTGTATTAGATTTGTGGATTTCCAGGAGTTATTGGATGCATTGATGGGACATACATTAAAATTCGGACACCTGCTAGAAAGATCAAATCTTACGTTAATAGACACGATTACCCATCATTAATGCTACAGGCAGTTTGTGATGCCAATAAAATATTTTTAGATATATTCACTGGCCCACCAAGCAAGATACACGATGCTAGGATATTTCGGCTTTCATTTCTGAGTAATAAAATACAAAACTTTTCAAGAGACTTTCATTTATTAGGTAATGCAGCGTACCCCTTAAGAAAATATTTATTAACACCGTATAGAGAGATTATGGAAATCTTACAGTTTCTCAACAAAATTATAATCGCAAATTTTCCGCAACAAGAGTTAAAATAGAAAATGCCTTTGCCTTATTAAAGCAACGATTCAGACAATTAATGCAGCTTGATTTCATAACAGTTTCACGTTCTACTAATTTTATTATTTCTTGTGTTCTACATAATCTATGTATTACGAATAACGATTACTTAGAAGACATTGAGGAAGTAGAAAATAATGCAGATGATTTTATATACGAAGAGCCAAATCCAAACGAAAGAAGAGAGGGTAAAATAAAAAGAGATATAATTTGTCATTTATTAACATAATATTTATGTCCTTTATAT
>NW_017299928.1:57045-57340 GCF_001594075.2 Trachymyrmex cornetzi | reverse complement strand
TATATTAATTATTTATTAAAAACAATATTATTATTTTTTCTTTATTAAAAACAATATTTGTAGAACTCGCTTGAAAAATAAAAATACATTGTATTTGAAATAACAGAGAAGTTGGAAGAAACTATATTATTTTATTCCTTAAAAAAATATATCCAACCAATATCCATAAGAACTGCAAACATAATATGAAATTATAATTATAAGATTATTATAAGATAAATAAGGTTGCTTTTTCCTTTTGTAACGATGCACCCCCATAACTGCATCGTTCCCGGCAATGCCAACTCGCCGGATG
>NW_017299928.1:52801-56562 GCF_001594075.2 Trachymyrmex cornetzi | reverse complement strand
GGTGTAAGCCCGCGTCCCGTTCACCGCGCGTCACCGAGCGAAGCACGCGACCACGATTCGCACGGCGAATCGTGCCCGCCGCACACACACACTCGCGTTACACATATACACCGTACACTCACACGACACAGCTTTTGTACACACACGCATACACCGCCGATCGTTGCTACCAGTCGCGACAACTGGTCTCACACGACACACATACACATACATATACACGCACTCACTCTTTGTACTTAAATACACCAAATATATATTTTCGTTTGTATCTATCCAAGCCGTATTTTACTGCAATATTACCGCCTTGTCTCTCTCCTCCTGGCCGAACCTCTTTGCGACCCTGGCCGCAGCCCGTGACCGACGAGCTACGTCCGCGCAAAGTAAGGTTGTTTCACTTTTAAGCAATACCATCAACACAAATATAAATAATGTATTAATAATACAGATGTTTTATATCACAGAAATAAGTGATGTTTTATATCACAGTCTATATGCTTTATACGCAGTCTCTCTCTTTCTCTCCTCTTTGGAATATGCATTCAAAAACAGCCAAAGAATAAAATTATTCAGGAATAATATAATAAAATAAAAGAAAACAAAAAGTCAATAAAAAATATTAAAATATAATGATTATAATATACCTTTGCTTGTTCAGATGAATCTTTTATTTATTATTCTCGGAATTTGGACGGGAAAGACTTGTTATGATAGTTCTTAGTAAATCAAGCTTCTCTTGATGTCTTCTTTCTCTTTTTTCTTCTTTATTTTTTTGTATTTCTAATAAAGTTTCACTTATGGACATTGTCTTCTTCTTCTTCTGTGCTTGAGAGTTACTTGATGTGCTTGCAGCAGATTTTTCAACTATTCTTCCAGGACCTTGTAATATTTCAGGTTCCAAACTATCACCTATTGCTTTTATTTTATTTAATGCTTCTTCAAAATCTACCTTGATTTGTTTTGCACCTGATGGTTGGTTATTTTTCACACTTAGAACTTTCCGTTTCAAGATAGTTTTATATCGATTTTCGCATTGCACAGCATTTCGAGTGAAAATCATTTTTGTTTCTATGTCCTTCGTTATCTGAATCCACATAGATTTTTACATTTAAATCATTTCATTGGTCCCACTAATGGTAAATATTCTTCATACTTATCTGATAATAATTTTGTGCTTTCATCACACCATGCAATTGATCTTTTCCAGTTTGGTTTATATCCATATTATCTATATTTTCTTTTGCAATATTAGTAATTCCTAAAAATTAAAGATATAAATCCCATACAGTATACATAAAAAAAAATGAAATCATTTTAATGATTTAATTCAGTGAAAATAATAATAAGATATAACCTTGTTTTTATTAAAAGTTGATCTACATTATTTTCATAATTTATATTAAAGGAATTGTCGAAATACAAGTTAAACCAACAAAATAGTAAACATAAATAAAAACAATTTTTATAGAAATATAGTATGACTAAAGAAATCATTGTTATACAAAACTTTTTGATAATTATATAAAATACCCTCACCACCTCCGATTTTGATAAAATTATATTTATTCGACGCGTTTTCACTCAAAACGAAAGAATCTGGCAGAAAAATGCAACGGTCTGCCCCACGAATCAAGATATTAATCGTTAAAATTGACAACTATTCAGGTTAGGAAATTTGTCAGACCGACTTAAAACACAAAAGTACTGTTTCAAAAACACAAATTCAGTGATTTAAATACACAAATTCACTGCTAATGCATAGAATTTGTATATTTAAAGCAGTGAATTTGTGTTTTTGGAAGTACTTTTGTGTTTTAAGTCGATCTGACAAATTTCCTAACCTGAATAGTTGTCAATTTTAACGATTAATATCTTGATTCGTGGGGCAGACCGTTGCGTTTTTCTGCCAGATTCTTTCGTTTTGAGTGAAAATGCGTCGAATGAGCCTAATTTTATCAAAATCGGAGGTGGTGAGTGTATTCTATATAATTACCAACTTTTTTTTTATATTAAACGAATTATATAAAATAAAATTTATTTATCGTACACAATTTCTTGTAAGATATATCGGTATTTAGGTAAAAATAAAAATACATGTAATTCATTAATATAACTTACCGTTTCGTAATCGAATTCCCAAACGATATTGTTTTTGTAGCTGAACTCTTTGTTTTGAAGTGAGGCCAATCGAATTGGTTAGCACTGATTGAGAGCAGTGCATTGATTAGCATTGGGTGCATTCAGCAGAAAAGAGCGCTACTAGATCGCTCACAGAGGGAGCGCTTAATTTCTCTGAATGCTCTGCTACAACGTAACCTAACGTAACCTACCTACTTTCGTCTGGATAGTACCTACTTATGTTTACAAAAATCGTGAAAACGTATTTAACATTGGGTGCATTGATTTGTTAATATTAATTATCAAAAAAATTAATAATGAATAACGTAATTTTTCAATTTATGATCGATGATGGACTTGACATAAATATAATGAATAATATTCTCGGTCTTGTTGTACCATTGCCAGAAATCGAAATATTGCTAGGTAGACTACGTCAGGAAAAAAAATCGCGAAATGAAGAATATTTTGAAATAACTACTCCGTCCTATACGGATATTCAATTTAAAGAACATTTTAGAATGTCTCGAATTATTTTTGAGGTATGTATGTACATGTGATATACATGTGATAAGTAGCGATGAGTACCATCGAAGTAGCAACAAATATTTCCGCTCAATAAGATGGCGTCCGCTCCCACAACATGTTGAGAAAGCGATGAGAAAAGTGCGCCATTCAGCGAATAGTTCCGCAGCGCTCTTTTCTGCTGAATGCACCCATTGATTCGGGGCAGTGCGAGTTACTAGGAGCATTGGATCTGAATCAGGGCAAGTAAAACCGCACTCGGATCGCATACACCGCACCGTTTCGGCACTAGTGCAAAAGTTACTAGCCACTGGCACCGAGCAACATCGAGTGAGTGCACGTCAATCGAATTCGCCATAAGACTGAACACAAGAATACATATTTCATACACGTGTGTGATAAATTGTGAACTACATTCGGGAATATCACGAATTCCGAAATGGCTACGTCTGTTCCTTACGTCTGACTGTAAGGTCATCTCAAGATCATAGTATAGCAGGTCATTGAACTTGTCTTGATATCAGTTACAATATTATGAAGTAAAAAATATGTAGTGCCATTTAAAAAAATTAGGGTGACCTTGACTTTTTTCCTAAAAAAGAATATTTTTCAAATTTTTAATATTGCAATTTGTAGCCGATTGAAAACTGATTAACTTTTATCCAAAATAATTTTTGTCAGATCATCGGAAGTGAGGAAAAAATCGTGGTCATAGTTACGTCGGACATCCTGTATATACCCATAATTGGAGATTAAGGATTACAAATTGAAGATTAAAATTCAGCAAATTAAAACAAAATGAGTTATAATTAAAATTATCTGACTAGTCGAATTTTAACCTCTAATTTATTGCAATTCTCAGTTTTCTATATATAATGTGATATGAGTTTAACAGCATGTTGCAAACGCAGATACTAAAGGTGCTTCTACAAGTGTCAAGCGTCGAACGTCAAGAGCATGCTACATGCTATTCGTCAATTTTGCTCATGTGATTTATTTTTAGTAAATAGTAAGCTCGTGATGCTTGATCTTCAACGCTTGACACTTTCATGTAATGACACCTTAGTAATCCCATCTGTGTATATAAGTATAATCTCTCTCTCTCTCTCTCTCTCTCTCTC
>NW_017299928.1:49230-52728 GCF_001594075.2 Trachymyrmex cornetzi | reverse complement strand
TCCCCTCCATCTCTCCCTCCCTCCCCTCTCCTCCCCCTCCCGCGCTCGACAACTCTCCTCCCTCTCTCTTTTCTTCACGACGCGATGCGTGACGCGCTTATTGGAAACGAGGCCTAACAGTATCAACCATACACTTTTTTTCTAGTTTGATTCCCAGTTTATGTTACCACGGTATTGATAAAAGGTCAGTCATTATAAGCTATTAATTTTACAATCCAAGTAGCAAAAACATGTTTTTAAAAATATTTGAAAAACGTTTTTAAGAATGTTTAAAATAATGGGATAGTTCCCTCTTTTTTCATTAAAAGAATGTTTATTTAAATTTTAAAAATAATGATTCTTAAACATTATAAAAATGTTTTAAAAAGATTTGAAGAAAATGTCTATAAAACGTTTTTATGACGTTTAAAAAACATTATCTTAACGTTTCAATAAACGTTTTTTATTGAAAAAAGAAAGAACTATTCCATTACTTTTAATGTTTTTAAAAACGTTTTTAGAAATATTTTTTTAATGTTACAATTATTTGAAATTTGACAGAATCGGAAAAAGTAACAATGTAGAATCTTTTCTTTATTTATTTTTTCATCAACAGTGCCTACACCCAGACAACTAATTTTATTAATTAATCCTAATTTTTAATTAATTTTAATCTTTTTTACTTACCGAGTTTTGAACCTGGGACTTCGCCCCAATCAGCAAACAATGTTTTTTAAATGCTTCTTAAACGTTTATTTCTCATTAATTTTACATGTTTCATATTTTCTTTTCAAAATTCATTAATTTAAGGTTTATTTAATGTTTATTAAACATTATTTTACATTATAATTTCTTATTTGAAATAAATGATTGAAAAAACATTAAACGTTTATTTAACGTTTATTTAATGTTTATTTTGAATTTATTCTTTATTTGAAATAATGGTTTGGAAAAACGTTTTCTAAACGTTTATTTAACGTTTATTAAATGTTCATTTAACATTAATTATTCATTTGAAATAATGGTTTAAAAAACATTCTTTAAACGTTTATTTAACGTTTATTAAATGTATACTTTACATTAATTATTCATTTGAAATAAAGGTTTAAAGAAATATTATTTAAATGTTTGTTTAACGTTTACAAAATGTTTTGTTTATATTATTTATTCATTTAAAATATAGTGATAAAATACATTTATTTCACATTTATTTACCGTTTAGTAAATGTTCATTTGACCTTAATTATTTGTTTGAAATAATGGTTTAAAGAAATATTTATTTAATGTTAAAAATTAAATTATTTATTAAATCTTTTTACACGTGCGCGCGGCGTGCGTTTATATGACGCTAAATAGATGTTTTTTTGTTATTTATTAATTTAAAATAAGACTAAAAATCATTTATTTAACATTTATCTGACGTTTCTTAAAAAATATGTAAAAAAATATTATTTTCTAAAGCAAATAATAAAAAACGGGTCGGAATAATAAAATAATCGAAAGAAAATAACACAATATAATTGCGTTAAGTGTACCACATATGAACAATAAAAAGTGTGTGTAAAAGGGAATTATTTATACATAACGATACCCAATCAGCAGATCACATTAATTACATGTTTTTAAAATATTCTTTCTTCATTGATTTTACATTTGTAGAAAAAAAACATTTATTAAACGTTTAAAAATTGTATATCTTACATTAAAAACCCATGTGTTAAATCAATGTTTCTAAAATATTTATTTTATATTTACTTTATATTTATTTCACATTTACTAGTCATTTGTAATAGTACATTAACAAATTTTTTTTTTACGTTCATTTAATGTTTATTTTAGATTTAATTCATTAATTATCATTAAATTAATTCATTAATTTAATTCATCAAATAACATTTATTTTACATTTACCGCTAATTAATTATGTAAATGTAAAAAATGTGAATTTAATATAAAATAAATATAAAACAAATGTAAAAAAAAAACATTGGACTTTCGTTTCCGGGGTATTAAGAGTGAGTAGGTGAATTTGGAGGTGGCAGAACAGAGAGTGTGAGAGGAGAGTAAGAGAGGTGAGTGAGTGAGAATGGTGGAGGTGAAAGAGGGAGTGGGGGGAAGGAAGGGAGAGTGTGGGTGTGGTGAAGGAAAAGGGCGGTGGAGGGAAAGGAAGGAGGGAAATAAAATTTGAGGTTAGGAGACGTAACTGGGGTAGAGTGTGAGGAGCGCGGGGAGGTTAACGAGGAGACGGAAAGGTGGGGATAAATGAGTTCGAGAAAGAGGAATATTAGGTAAAGGCGGAAAGTAAGGTCTGTTCGGGAGTGATTGGGAGACGATGTGGAAGGAAGGCAGTGAGTGAGAGAGAGAGTGAGAGATAGGGTAAGTGAGAGGGTGAGAGGGAGTGGGTGAAGGGGATGACGGATAGGATTATTAAGATGGAGAGGGATAGGAGGGAAAGTACATGGGATATAGAGAAGTTCATGAAAAGGAAGAGAGAAGGAGAAAGAGGAGAGGAGGGAGAGGGGAAGGTAGAGGACGTATTTAGTAAGAAGACAGTAAGATCTCCGGTCGAAAGGGGAGGTGGATGGGAGCATGAAAGAATTATTAAGGAGATGAGGGATGAAATGAGAGAGGGGTTATTGGGAGTAAGAAAAGAGATAAGAGAGGTAGTGGCAGGATAGAAAGAGTGGATGAGGAAGCAGGTAGAGAGGATGAAAGGAGAGTTGAAGGAGAGGGAGGAAAGGTGGGAGAGGGAGAAGGGGGAAATAGTAGAGAGATTGAAGGAGATGGAAAAGGAATTGTACAAAATGAGAAGGGGGATAGAGGAGAGGGAAAGGGTGAAAGTAGGAAAAGGAGATAGAGAGGAGATAGGGGAAGGAAAAGGGAGGGAGAGATGGATGGAAAGGATAAGATTAGAAAGAAAGAGTGAATGGAGAGAAAGAGAAGAGAGGAAAAGGAATATTGTAATAAAAGGAGAGGAGAGTAGAGGGGGGAAGGGGAGATGGAGGGGAAGATAAGAGAGATTTTGGGAAGATCGAGGCGGAGGTAGTGGTTGAAAGAGTAAGGAAGTTAGAGACTGGTAGGCAGGATAAGGGATGGATGGGTGATAACAATGGGGAGTGTGGAGGATAAGGGAAAGATATTAAGAAGTAAAGGGAAATTGAAAGGAAGGAAGATATGGATAGAGGAAAATGTGACGTGGAAGGAGAGAAAAATGAGATGGAGGATGAGGCAAGTGATAATGAAGGAAGGAGGGAGAGCAAAAATGGGGCAAGGGTTGTGGATAGAGGAAGTGTGGTGGAAATGGGATGAAGAGAGGGAAGAACTGAGGGATAGAAGGGGAAGGAAATGAGGGGAGGAGAAATAAGCAGGCAGAGGGAAAGGAAAAAGGAAGAGGGAAGGGAGAGGAAGGGAGAGCAGGAGAAGGAGGAATAATAAGGGGGGGTGGATAGAAGGAGAAGGGAGGGTGTAAAGGACAGGGACAGAGGGAAGAAGACGAGGGGGCCGGGCAAACGGGAGGGG
>NW_017299928.1:34766-49189 GCF_001594075.2 Trachymyrmex cornetzi | reverse complement strand
GAGAGGAGGGGGGGGGGAGAAGAGGCGGGGAGGGAAAAGCTGTGAAGATGGCGTTTTGGAATGTAGCGGGGTTGAGTAATAAGGATAGGGGTTTTTGGGATGAATTGAAAAGGTGGGATGCGATGGTTTTGATGGAGATATGGGTGGAGAAAAAGGGAGAAAAGTATTTAAAAGAGAATCTGCCGGAGGGATATGTATGGAGAGTGCAGGAGGCGAAGAGGAAAAATAAGAAAGGAAGGACAATGGGGGGAATGTTGTTGGGGATTAGAAAGGAGTTGTATATAGGGGAAGAGGGAAGAAAGGAAGAGGAGGAGGTGATGACAGGGATGTTGAAAGTAGGAAGGAATAAGGTAAGGATGGTGGGGGTGTATATAAATATGGAAAGGAAACTGGAGAGTTTGGCGGAATGGAAGGAGGGAAAGGAAGAGGGGGTAAAAACTGTGACGGGGGGGATTTTAATGCAAGAACAGGGAGAGAGCGAGGAAGGATAAGGGAAGAGATTGAAGGAGAGGAGGAAAAGGAGAGAAGGCCTAGAGATAATTGAAAAACAAGGTTGGGGATAAATTGGTTGGGGTTTATAAGGGAGAGGGGTTGGTCTATACTGAATGGGGATATACAAGAGGTTGAAGAGGATAATTGGACGTATACAGGGGGAAGAGGGGTTTCAGTAATTGATTATGCGTTGATCGATGAGGAAACGAGAGAAGTGATTGAGTATTTGGAGGTGGGGGATGAGATGGATTCGGATCACCAACCCTTGGTGGTGGCATGGAAGGGAGGAAGAGAAAAGGGAAAAGGTAAGGGAAAGGAGGGGAGAGGAGCGAGCAGGGGAGTGGGATGATGAAAGTAGGGTGGTATTTAGAGAGAGTTTGGGGGAAATGGAATGGAGGGAGGGGAAGGGGATGGAGTGCATGAAGGAAAGTGAAGGAAGAATAAGAGAGATCTTGGGGGATTATAGAGATGGAGAGAGGTAGAAAAAGGAAGGTAAGGGGATGGTGGGATAGAGATGTTTTTAGTAGCTCTAGGCCATTGCTTTTTTGTAACTTGCGTAACATCAGCTTCAATCGAAGGTGAACCTTCACTATACATACCTATAAAATAATCGTTTTCGATACATGAACCATAATGAAATATAGCATTTATAACTTTATACGGCTGTCCAGCTTAGTATTTCACTTGTTGGAAGAGCACATAAATTAATTTTTTGTGGCACATTCACTAATGTTCCATTTTGGTATGAAAATGAAATGAAATTGATAATTATCTGTTTCGTCAATGTTATTTCATTTTTAAATAATATATCATTTCCCTAACAACGTTCACATAATTTATTATTTTATTTAGACCAATGTGAAAATCAAGTATTTAGTAAGTTGTTAAAATTAAAACTTTCCTTGTTCGAATTGTTAACAAAAATTGAGAAAATAAAATTATTATTAGTAGTAACTTTTGTATCACCACATATTATGCATCGATAAATAGAAATAATTTGATGGTCAACTAAATTTTCTATAAAATCATATTTAGTTACAAAGAGCTACAACAAAATCAAATGCATCTCGTTTACCAGGTATGTAACAGGTATGTAAATATGAAACCGAAATTTACCAATATAGATGGCCATAGCTGTCAATATAGTTGCCGCCAGACCGCGTCATTGACGCCATTTCCCTCTTCTGACATCTGACAAAGATTTTCAATTCACAACAATACAAGTTTCATACAACAGTATAGTTTGTAATAGCATTGAACATATCGAATTTTGTGTCTGGAAACTACGATTTGCGTACAGCATTGATTTTCTGTTACCATTTGAAGAAAACTTCTGCAGAATCGCATCGAATGCTTGTCGAAGCTTACAGTGAGAATGCTCTTGGTAAATCACAGTGCTTTGAGTGGTTTAAAAAATTCAAAAGTGGCGATTTTGACGTGAGAAACGAAAAACGTAGAAAACCACCGAAAAAGTTTGAAGACAGAGAATTGCAAGCATTGTTGGATGAGAATGACGCTCAAGCTCAACAATAACTCGCGGATCAATGGAATGTGACACGACAAGCCATCTCCATACGTTGGAAATCCATAGGAAAGATCCAGAAGATGGGAAAATGGGTTCCACATGAACTGAATAAAAGACAGCAGGAAAACCGAAAAACCACTTGCGAAATGCTGCTCGCCAGGTACAAAAGAAAGTCATTTCTTCATCGAATTGTGACTGGCGATGAAAAGTGGATATATTTTGAGAATCCTAAGCGTAAAAGATCACGGGTAACTCCAGGCGAACCATCGACATCGACTGCAAGACCAAATCGCTATGGACGGAAGACAATGCTCTGTGTTTGGTGGGATCAGAAAGGTGTGATCTATTATGAGCTGCTAAAACCTGGCGAAACTGTTAATACTGAACGCTACCGACAACAAATGATCAATTTGAATCAAGCTTTGCGTGAAAAACAACCAGAATATTAAAAAAGGCAACACAAAGTGATTTTGCTTCATGATAATGCACCATCATACACAGCAAAACTGGTCAAGGAAACGACTGAGGCGTTTGGTTGAGAAATACTTTCGCATGCGGCTTACTCACCAGACCTGGCTCCGTCCGATTACTACTTATTTGCATCGATAGGACACGCACTTGCTCAGCAGAGCTTCACTTCTTACGAAAATGTATTAAAATGGTTAGATGACTGGTTTGGCTCAAAAGAGCAACAATTTTTTTGGCATGGCATCCACAAATTGTCAGACAGGTGGGAAAAATGTATAGCTAGCGATGGGCGATACTTCGAATAATATATCTTTTATCATTTTCGTGCAATAAACGTGTATTTTCTATTAAAAAATTCCGGTTTCATATTTACATACCTGGTAATACCAGTCGAAAAATACTCCCCTAGATATTTTCGTACTGCATAGGTACTCAAATTAAGTACATATTCTGTTTTCATATCGATGCACTAATATATTTAAAACATCTAATTTGTCAGAATTACATAATTGTTTTCTAATAATACTTGAATGAAATAAACATTGTAATGTAGCATTGGCATAGTATGAAACTTTGTCATTATTTTGAAAACCACGTATAACCCAAGAAGTAGTATTTTGTCGAACTTTTTGATCTGACTGTTGAACGGAAGTTATTATTTTCGGTAATGTCCATGGCACATCTTTAATTTTACGATAACTCTTTTGAAATAGTAATAATAATTTGTGCTTCCGGTTTATGTAGTCGTTTAGCCGATTATATTCAATAATTTCTTCTTCACTAGTTATTATAGATAAAGAATCGCATTAACCAAGTACGCATTAAGGTTCACTTTCGTTGCTAATTTTATTTTAATTTTATATTAAAATTAGAATTCTATGAAGGCATTGTGAACAGCAGTTTAATGGAGAAAACGCTTTATGTATATGTTACACGTACGACTGAAAAAATTTGAAAAGCTGAAATGATCCCTTTTTGGGAAACGACCTCCAGATCTCGGTATCGGCTGCACCAATTTTATTTGGACTGATCGCAATCGAAAGATACCGACTACATATAATAAAAATGTTTTTATATCTTTGATTGCCGCTTTAGTTTCTGAGTAATTTTAATCTAAAGTATATGAAAATTTAAAACGCTTGACCGCTTAACGTGTGAACGTCGTTGCGTATATATTTATTACCAAATTCGCGAGGCTATAAACAGCAATGTATACGTAATGATGTTCACACATCAAGCGGCCTGTTTTATATTTTTATACACTTTTATTTGAAAAGTAACTTATTAAAGTATTAAAGTAACTATACAGTGAAATATCGACACATAATACAGTGCTAATGAAACTATAGATAAATAAGTCGGTAAATGACAGCAATAAATGAGTGCCATCTACCGTCGAAAATATGAAAAGGAGATGACTTTTTGAGGCGACGTATCTTACATAAAATTTTGACATTTCGGATTTCGCGATATCTCCGTTCATGGGACACGTAGAGGTAAAATAAACGTTTATTATATAATTCAGACCCAAGCTGTCGATGGAGCTCATATTCAGAACTCGATCGATCTAGCCTTTATTTAAAAAAACCGAGAATTTCGGATGCTCGGGTGCCCGCAACTCGTTGACTCGCGTAAAGACACGCGTGTCTCGCGCTGCGCGCCCACTTGGCGCGAGACACTACCGTGTCTATTGATATTTTTCCCATTATTTTTAAAATTTTAATTTTGATATTTATTAATATGTATATATATATATTTAGATTTTCAAAATATAATTTTCAAAATATCACTTTTTCGTTTAATTTAAAAAGGATTGTAAAAAATTTTTTTACCTTTCTTTTATGTATATTTTATATTTAATTCACATTTTTTACATTTACGTAATTAATTAGCGGTAAATGTAAAATAAATATGAATTAAATCTAAAATAAATATTAAATAAACGTGAAAAAAATGTTTGTTAATGTACTATTATAAACGACTAGTAAATGTAAAATAAATATAAAGTAAATACAAAATAAATATTTTAGAAACATTTTTATTTAATACATTGGTTTTAAATGTAAAATAAATATTTTTTAAACGTTTAAGAAATGTTTTTTTTTATAAGTGTAAAATCAATGAAGAAAAAATATAAAATAATTAAAAGGCTTCTTCCACGTACACTAGCTGAATTTAGTGCAGGATCATAGAATAATCCATATTTATTTTAAATTATATTACAAACCAAACGTTTCGGTCTATCATCAGACCATTCTCAATAGTAATACATATAATTATGAAATATTTTACGCAATGAACTTATACAGAACTAAAATTACTCAAAATGTCAATGTACATATCGATGTCAATTATCATTAAGATGAATTATCGAAGTATCTTGATTTTCGTCAACTGCAAGACCCATGGAAACATAGTATGTCATATCGTTTAAATGATTTTATCCTCAGCTTTATATGAAACAAGTATGCAATACCTTTTAAAAGATTGTTATTTAAAATTACGTTTATATATTCTATTTTGAATTAATATTTTAAAATTACTTACATTAAAAGTGTGATTAGCAATTATCTACTCCTTAGTAATAATCTTATTACATTACAATCATTCGACGCAACATTACCTGATACTAACAATTTAATAGTTAATTTTAATCAATTAAAATGACTCACTTAATAATTTCACATAGATTACACTACTTGCGTAGAATCGTTAAAATGTATCACCACACATACTCCACAATTTATAAAAGACATTATTCTTTTCAAACTCTGATAACCGTTGTTATATCGAGTGCTAAGACGGACTGCGAGAAACTGTTTCGTCTGTTTCGACCCTCAGTATTTATATTGAAGGCTAATGAGAACTTATATACATTCAAAACAATTTCACACAATGCCCAGCAAGGAAACATAAGCTTCTGGAAATTTCTGAGTGTCAATCTGTTTATTTAAACCATTTTCTTGTTTTTTGATGAAAATCATCTCTGATGTTAGTCTTTTGAAAAGATACTGTTCTTTGTCCATAATCTTTATATCATCCCAATTAAAATTATGACCATAATTAATATGATGTTCAGCTAAAACGGAACTACCATATTTTTTATTTTTTATATCGTGTTGATGTTCTACCATACGAGTGCCAATCTTCCTTTTTGTTTGACCAACATAAGACGCGTCACATTCTCTACAATTAATCTTATACACGACACCTTTCTGTTCTTTTTATTATTTATATTAGTGTCCTCTAATTGTTTATTATTAATGTATAAATTCTTTCTTTTTGCTAATTTTTTAATTCTATTATTTATAGTCGAAAAAATCATATTCAGCGGATAACCATTATTTAGTAAAATCTCAACAAGTTTTTTGATATTATTTTCATGGTAATCTGGATGTGCCAAAAAGATTATTCGATCAAACAAACTTATTATAATGCCTTTTTTTTGTTGGTCTGGATGAGATGATATAAAATTTAAATAACGTCCCGAATTAGTCATTTTTTTGTAATTATTGAATCTAATATGACCGTCCTTAATCATTACATTGACATCCAAAAAACTTACAGAATCATTAGAACCTATATCAAGAGTGAACTTAATTCGATTGTGATAACTATTAAATTGTTCCAAAACAATTTCAATTTTTTCGCTAGGCAAAGCAAGCAGAATGTCGTCTACGTATCTATAATATACATATGGGTACAGGAATATTTAAACGACTCAAAATATCATTTTCAAGATCTTGTATTACGAAACGTTTGGTTTGTAATATAAATTATAATAAATATGGATTATCTATGATCCTACACTAAATTCAGCTAGTGTACGTGGAAGAAGCCTTTTAATTATTTTATAGTTGTTATTGATCCACGGTTGATACTTAAAATTGAAGAAAAAATACTTAAAAAATATTTAATTAATGTGGACTGCTCATTGGGACTGGAACTGAGGATGCGCATGTATATAAAAGTTTATCCGAGCAAAAAAAGCAATTTTAATGTTTAAAAAATATTTTTTTCTAACGAGAGAGAAACGTGGTCCCTGAAAAATTATTTGTCATCCGTCATAAAACTTTTTATATTGCATAAAAAATTATGTCTTAGTTATATAATGCAAGTCAAGCAAAAAATTTAAGTAACGAGGGTTATGTTCAGTGAGTCCAGGATTTTTCTTTCTTACGTCAAACGAAATCTAACAAAAATCAACCGCTACGCGATATAAGGATGAAATTCCGTTTCTTCTTCATTGAAAAAGTTTATTTTATGCTTGTTATAGATTAATAATATGTGAGAATTTTTTGTAAAAGACGGAAGAAATGGAAAAAGTTAAATTTGAGTTACTCCGACAATAAGAATACAATAGTACGAAAAAACATGCGACAAAAACTTATCCGAGATAAGAGTAACGAAAATGAGAGGAAAGGATTTTCCTAAGACGTATGATGGTAGGAGTGATGCTCATATGCGAGGAAGAAAGCTAATTTTATGTTGTTAAGATTTGTTAGAATGTTGTTCGTAACAAGAGAGTTTTTATCATCTGCCACACTGAAAATTTTTCGAGAAAATTTCTACGTGTAAAAGGAAGGAAACCAATCGGAAAAATTGTCAAAATCTATTAGCCAATGGCGTAGCTAGAAATTTTTATTGATTTATCCTTCTTTAGAAATTTTTATGAATATCACTACCGTATGAATAGCACGTATCGAGTCAGTTATGGATTAGCCTTACATTGATTTTCTCTGTCAAGAGTTGATTTTCGTAATGAAATTACAAAATCAATAGTTTCATTAGCAATAAAAATGGCGTTTCAATCGTTTGCAAGATTTTTTATTGTTGCCTGCAACTTGAATCAGAAGTTAGTTGTAGTTGATTATCTGACAAAGTTGTCAGATAATAACGAGGAGAATTATTCAGTTTTCGGGTGAGTGCTCCAGTACATTGTTGTGCATTATGCATAAGTTAGGGCATTGCGGCGGCGATGCGAGATTGATGGAAATAATCTCGTATCATTTAGAAGTACGGGAGTGCTTCAATCACGAAGAAGATGATGCTGGAGGTTAAATAGCTGACTTTAAGCATCACATTAGAGGTAAGCAGTAACACAATATATTTTTTTAAATAAATCAAAAAAAATTTTACTAAAAATTCGCTTCATTAAATTCTAACAGTTGTTTCATACTTTCGAATGGCCTTGTATGCCGTGTGATTCCGCATCGTGGAAGACACCCGTTAGGCCGACTTAGTTTGAGGCGACGACGTTCAGCCGAACAAGCTATTAATGAAGTCGTACCAGCACATAAGTTGGAAAATAATAAAAAAATTCATTAAAAATTAAATTGCAAATTGAATTAGGCAGTCTACTAAAAAATATTTAATTTTCTAGGAAGAGCACCGAGAATCGAGACCGTGCGGGATTACCCACGTAATGAAGGGAACATCCCCATGGTTATATTATCATCTAGTAAGTAGGATTTTTTGAATATTTCTTCCTACAAGACCAGTTCTTGTAGAGATAGAATAATAATAAATAAATAATAAATAAGAATAATAATACTAATGTAAAAATATAATTGTGTTTTAGATGATGAATCGTAGGGTTCTGCCCATATACGTATATTGTGGAGCCCCCTTATACCACCACGATGTATGTTTCAAAAAGTTAGCGAAAACCATAGTAAGTTTATGCAAAAGATAACGAAATGTTACTTTTTATCGCGAGAAAATGAAGAAGTAAAGGAGAAGGAGGAGGAAGAAGAAGTTATAGAGGAGAGAGAAGAGGAAGAGGAGGAGGGGGAAGTGGATAACAGCGGTGATATTTCGATGGTGGAATCCGACTTTATCTCGGAGATAGAAGAGACACAAGATGCTTTGGAGGGGGAAGAAGAAGAAGACGTATGAAAGAGAGGAAAAGGGGCAGGAGGAGGAGAAAGAGGAAGCTAGATACTATGCTCATGACGTTGAAGGTAATAATATTTCACTAAAATTATATATTTTTCTTGTAATGTATTCTCATGAACGAATTTTTTATTAAATATTTCATATACGCCGGTGTTGAATGATACAAATCAATCGAGTCAATATTCTGGAGATTCTTACGCGAGTAAACAAAGCAACTAAAGGTAAGTTACCTTAGTATGCTAAACGTTGTCACTACTTCGAATGTAACAAAAGATTTGCTCGTGATATTTGTTTATATACGTTTAGATATAATATATATTAATGTTGTAACTATAAACATTTTCGGGGTTTTAAATCATAATCGGACATAATATTTTAGCATAATTTATTTTATCGGTATCGATATATAACAAGATTTGCTTAATTTTTTTCAATACAAACTGGCGGTGACACTGGAGGAGATGACGCTGATCTAATGAACGAAAGAGAGGAGAATCCTGCTAACACCGAGGAGCATCATCATCATCATTCTCAATATCAGCAGCAACAGCGTCATCATCAGCAGCAGCATCATCGACACGAAGTTGGCGAACAGTTTAATTTCTTAGAGTTACGGGCGGAAAACTACCGACGTTTCAGAAACTTCGACATTCTCGGAAGAGAGGCAAGTTTCGCGATACGGCCAATACACGAAGGCGCGAATACCGTTCGTTGGTTAGAAAACGCGTTCCGCGAAATCTACGCGTATGCGATACGTTTGAGCGAACCGAGCGATTACGTAGGAATATCGTTCGATTCGACGAATCTAGTGCATGGTCCGACAGGACTATCGTTTCATCCGATATGCGACTTAACTTCCGAGGATATATGGAGACTCGTAAGTTCGATAGCTAAAAGTGCCGGCGGAATCGACATTGCGGAAAATTTCGACGTACGTGTTTTTAACATCGCGGCACCTGCGGGTCGTGACCACAAGTTAAATCGTTTAACACACGAAAACGTAGCAAAACGCAATTTTGCAAGTAAATAATTCGAATAATTTGTGTTTTCCACGTTCCCTTGTAGTGGCGCGAGTACATTGCGAACGTGGAAATCTACGTATGGGCAAACTCCATGAAAAATGGAATTGTATAAGATATCAGAGTTCCTTGTTACAATCCGAATTAGCGAGAGAGCTAAGGAACGCTGGAGTCATAATTTCCAAAGAGGGATGCAGATTTCGCGAAATCGAGCGTTTTCAATGGTACCTCGCTGCCGAAAATATTGCTATGGTGTACAATTTTAACACTTTTGGTGAGAATCCGTTATTTGACGGTTGCGCGTTACTTGCCTCTCTAGGGCGTGAACCCTCCATTAGATTAAATACAATGTATTATGAATGTAGGCGTCATTACAATCCGATATTAAATGTAAAAGCTGCTGCTCTGGCTCTCGCGGGGGATATTGCATCGCGTGTAACATGGGTTATCGTAAAAATAGAGGTCACCGCTGCACGAAAAAATGCCCACGATGTTACGCCACTCTGTCATGCGAATCCCCTGATTCGAGTCTAATTAGGTGCGAAACGTATAATCGTACGTTTTACAGTACTTCATGTTTCGAATGTCATCGCATGGAGAGATCTTATGACGAGCGATCTCCTACAAGCGTTTGCGAATCAGTAAAAATCTATAACGATTGTGGGCGATTCGGAAAGTCAAAATCGAGGCACGAATGCGAGATAGCGTATTGTAAAACTTGCCGATCGCAGCGGCCTTCGAATTATTTTTGCTTCATGCGCCCTCTTCGATGTAAAGTCGCTACCGAGAATCCGGTGAAAGATATGAGTGGTACAAGAAGAAACGGCACACATGAGCGAGAATGAGTCCGAACCCGGGTAGAATTTTAAAAGGGGGCACGTACAGGCTCTAGATAGTTTTTCCCTATTTCTGTCTAGGCCCCATTCAGGCAAGTCCGATTAGACCCTGTACAGAGATGTAACGCTCGTGCAAATCAGGGCCCGATTTGTAAATTTGATTAGGCCCTATTTGGATATGCCTAAGTAGGCCCTATCTGGATATGCCTAACTAGGCCCTATCTGGACACGCCTAACTAGGCCCTATCTGGGCACACCTAACTAGACTCTGTCTGGACAACCCTAACTAGGTCCTGTCTAGACACGTTTAACTAGGCCCTATCTGGATACGTCTTAGTAGGTACTATCTGGACACGCTTAACTGGACAGGCCCTATATTGGCTAAAGTAGGCCCTATATTCTCTAAAGTAGGCCCTATCCTGGCAAGCTTAATTACGTCCTATTTTGGCATGTCAACAATTGACAACAACAGAGAAAAATATCAGGGCGCTCCTCGTCTCGATCCCATGCCTGGTCTCTGCTCCGAGTTGGTAGACTTTGACGTTACCACAGAGCCACACAGCCTTTAACGCTGGTGGTCTCTCTGTTGTATCTATATCTAGTAAATATCTAGGCCCTTTCATGGAACACCTCTCTAGACCCTATTTTGGAATATCTATATATCGCTCTTTCTAGGCCCAACAATGGCAGGCCTTGATAAAGGCACTCACGTCAATGCCCATTCAAGGCCTGTTTAGGAAATTCCATCTAGAAATTTCCCTCCTAGGCCCTTTCTAAGCCCAACGATGGCAGACCCTGTTAGGGGCACTCACGTCAATGCTCATTCAAGGCCTGTTTAGGAAATTCCATCTAGAATTTTCCTTTCTAGGCCCTTTCTAGGCCCAACGATGGCAAGCCCTGTTAGGAGCACTCACGTCAGTGCCCATTCAAGGCCTGTTTAGGAAATTCCATCTAGAATTTTCCTTTCTAGGTCCTTTCTAGGCCCAACGATGGCAGGCCCTGTTAGGGGCACTCACGTCAGTGCCCATTCAAGGCCTGTTTAGGAAATTCCATCTAGAATTTTCTTTTCAAGGCCCTTTCAAGGCCCAACGATGGCAGGCCCTGTTAGGGGCACTCACGTCAGTGCCCATTCAAGGCCTGTTTAGGAAATTCCATCTAGAATTTTCCTTTCTAAGCCCTTTCTAGGCTCAATGATGGCAGGCCCTGTTAAGGGCACTCACGTCAGTGCTCATTCAAGGCCTCTTTAGGAAATTCTATCTAGAATTTTCCTTTCTAGGCCCTTTCTAGGCCCAACGATGGCAGGCCTATTTTAGGGTATGCCTATTTGGGCCCAACGTTGACAGACCTATTTTAGGGCATGCCTGTTCAGGCCCTATATGGACGTAGGGCACACCCCGACAAAATTCTACCCGGGAAGCTACATCAAATAAATACAAAAGAGATCGCGTCGCATTCGTGTTCTACGATTACGAAACGCGAGGACGAGGCGTGTGAAGGAACTGGGAACATATACATTCACGTTCCGACTCTTTGCGTCGCATAACAAATTTGCGAAACATGTGTGGGGATAGAGGATATGTCGGTATGATGTCGTTGGTACAGAGTGCGCGAGTTTATATTTCGAAATGATCTGACAATGATTAAACAATTTGTTAATCTCGTAACGCGAACAACAAAATGTTTCAAAAAGATTATTCGTATAGCACATAATGCGAAAGCGTTCGACGCGCAATTCCTCTTGAAATATTTAGTCGAAAACTCGGAAATTAAGGAAAAACCGCAGGTAATTTTAAAAAGGACGAAAATTATTGTAATGACAGTCGGGAACACTAAATTTATAGATAGCGTAAATTATTTGCCGATGCATTTATCTGATTTGCCCAAAGCTTTCGAGCTGAAGAATGCATTGGCTAAAGGCGTCTTTCTCCATTTAATTAATACAAAAGTGAATCAAACGTGTATATCGGTCCGATACCCGATGCGCGATATTATTCTCCTGATCAAATGAAATCCCAAGAACGTGAACGGTTTATGAAATGGCACGAGGAAATGATATAGTCAAACTTTATTTTTAATTTTCAACTCGAACTTGTTAAATATTGCCGTAACGATGTAGATATTCTCCGACGCGCATACATGGTGTTTAGAAAAATGTTTTTGGAACGTGGTAATGTATGTCCGTTCGAGGAATGCACAAATATCGCTTCCTCGTGCACAAAAATTTTTCGCAAAAACTTTTTGCGCGAGGAAGAAATAGGAATCATTCCTTCGGGCGGATACAGAAATGCGGACAGACAATCGCGAAAAGCTTTAAAGTGGCTAGTGCGGAAGGATCGCAAACTCGGTCATCTCATAATCCATGCGGGACGAAGACGCGAAATTGACGGCAGGCGCGTTGACGGATATTACGAGTCGGAGTCGGCAAACGAAATGCAACGTTACGTGCTTCAGTTTCACGGGTGTTTCTGGCATGGATATCCGACGTGCTATCAGGTGAATCGCAACAGAGCGCTTTCGTCCGCAGATCATAATAACCATTGACGCACGTTACGAAGGAACTCTCGCATCGACTGTTACATCTTGATAAAATCCTCTCTTTCCTTATTATAAATATATGATTTATACCCTATTTTTATCTTATCTCTAGATTAGTATTTCGTCTTGGTCTTGATATTTCGTCCCTATTTTATCTTTATTTCGAAACCGAAAATTCCTTTTCTCTTTTACAGAAAGGTATATTTAGTTCCTTTATTTAAACATTCAAATCAACAGATAGATCACGATGTACCTTTATGCGTCACACAGATTATCTACTCTAAAGAATGTCTAAGAATATCCCACGATCTTTTTCAAAGAAGTCTTTCTATAAAATAATAAATTAAAGCGTATATTTTTTTAACAGTATATTAGTGATAATGTGTATTACATTAGCGTTTAGCAATTAAGCAGTTAACAGTAAAATAGAAATCTTCCTGAATGCGAGGAATAACTTTTTCTTCTTTTTTTCCTTTCTTCCAATAAAATTAAACTAATTTTAGATATATGTATAATTCAGAATGTAGTAGATTCGCCTCGCATAAGGATGTTAGTTAAGGAAGACCGAATTTTTATTGTAAATTATTAAAACTCTCAACCATTACCTATTAAGATTAAACTTGTATAGTGGGGGGTAGGACTTACGCGGATACTTGCTGCTTTATCTTAAAGAAACAAGCGCGAGTATAGGTTCTACCAAATTTTGAAGAATATTGATTGGTCCTGAAAGGACACTCCCACATTCATTTCCAAAATATAAAAGGAGCTGCCAAAAGCAGCCAGTCAGTTATTCTTTCATTCAGTTATACAACGGTCATTCAAGCAATTATTCAGTCAGTCATACTGCAGTCATTTTTTCAGTTAATTATACATTCAGTTTTTATTCAGTCAGTTATTCTGTTATTCAGTTATTCAGTCAAACAGTTATTCATTCAGTTATTCATTTATAGAGCAAAAGTAGAACCTATTCAGTATAGTCAAAAATTAATTAGATCAAAGTGAGAACTATCCTCGCGCTTCATCAGAAACACACTCTTATATAACAATATCAATAATAAAGGGCACAGAACCAGTATAATATATATATATATATATGTAATAAACAATTTAAATACAAAAATCATACAGACGTTTCGACTACGTTTGAGTCATTTTCAATGTACGGATTAATCAAAGGAATAAATAAATTAAATTGTCAGATCGTCACTATAACATTTCAAATATACGGATTAATCAAAGAAATAAATCAATTAAATTGTAAGATCGCAAAAACGAATACATTGGTTGTAACATAATAACTAACTATAAATATGAAAATGTATAAGTCACGCATTAAAGGCCGCAATCAATATAAATGTGAATAACATGTAAATCAACTATAACATTATGTCGCAACATCATCTTGTCTTTTAATTGTTCAATTGGTATCTTATTGAGGTTGTAAAAGAATTTAGTTCTAAGAAAAAAATATATATGTACAAAAATTCAATCCTACAATCTATAAAATAATCTCATACTTATGTCAAGCAAAAATAGAAATAAAAATTAAAATACCTTATCAATTGGAAGCAATAAATCCAGTAAACCATGACTATACAGTGATCACTATCAAATATAATTTCGATGTAACTACACTGTGTCTGATTAAAA
>NW_017299928.1:31567-32524 GCF_001594075.2 Trachymyrmex cornetzi | reverse complement strand
CCGGGCGGCGGGAGTGTCGCGGGTGATCGGGAGTGCCGTGAATCGGATGCTGCGCGTCACGTGGAGGCGGCTGTCGCGGGGGAACGAGGGAGCGTTGAGTCGCGTCGCATTGAATCACGTGCTTCGCGTCATGAAACACCTTATAAACTAAAGCCTGATACTTTCGACGGTAGTGCTCCCCTCCGAGAGTTCTTTGCTCAGTTCGATTTGATCGCGTACGCGAATCATTGGAAGAACGAAACGAAAACGGCTGTGTTAGTATCGTGTTTGAGAGGGAAAGCGCGCGCGGTGTTGGAAAATTTGCAAGATTTAAAGGATTTGGAGTATTCAGAACTGAAGGCTAAATTAGAATTGCGTTTTGGGGAGGCACACTCGCTTCAAAATTACTATACACAATTTACGAATCGAAAACAAAAATTCGGAGAGAATATCGCGGCTTTCGGTTCAGATGTTGAAAGGTTAGCTCGATTGGCGTACCCGGAATGCCCTGATTTGATGCGCGACAAAATCGCTTGTGTGCAGTTTGTTTCCTCTCTGTCTGACAGTTTTGTAAAAGGGGCATTGCAGATGGAAGGGGTTTCATCTCTTAGAATAGCCATAGAAAGAGCTAAAGCAGTTCAGTTAATTCAGGGAACTTGTTTCGAACATAAGAGGGAAAATAATTTTTATTTAGAAAATAAAAAGGGGAGGTTCTTTAATGATAAGAAAAACAAGCAACTAGAGATTAATAAAGGAAAAGAGGATGATAAAGAAAGAAGTAAAGACATCAATAAAAATGGAAATTTTTTTAAAAATAAAAATGGAAAGATCAGAAATAAAAAAGAATGCTGGGAATGTGGCAGAGAGGGCCACTTCCGTTCTGAGTGCCCTGGCAAGACAGGGGCGGAAAACACGAATTAGTCGAACTCGTCGGGGTCGGTTCGGCTAAGAGGAAAAATACCCCGGAAGTTACGTTTG
>NW_017299928.1:25525-29880 GCF_001594075.2 Trachymyrmex cornetzi | reverse complement strand
TTACTTTCTCAAGTAACGGTAACTGTAACGAGTTACTTTTAAAAATCGGTAACTAGTAACGGTAACTTGTTACTTTTTCTACTCGGTAACGAGTAACTGTAACTTGTTACTTTTAAAAAGTAACTTTCCATTCCCTGGTTATTGATCAAATAGTCCTAACTAAAACATCAAATTTTTTTACAAAATATCTGCTTTTTCTTTTTATTAGATGCTTTTCGAGCTCTGATCGTTCTAAATCTCCTTTTGCTTCCATTAAATTCTTCAAGAAAAAATGGAGTACAAAGAAAAAAAAATAATAGCAGGAAGAAGTGAGTAATTCTATCGGTTTTTTTCTTTAGGTGGCACTTTTTAAAAATAATTTTATACATGCTATTTATTTTAGGGTGGCACCCAGTTGGACATGGCTCAATTGGACACGAGCCACTCACAGCGCTTGAGACTACAAAGCTCCTAAGCACCGGTCGCTGTGATTGGTGGTGTCCAATCGAGCCGTGGTCAATCGGGATCACCCCTTTATTTTAGTTGCAAAGTAACAAAAATACAAACATTACGACGAGTGCCGAAGTACCAAACCCCCACCTCATTAAAATTTTGCCAGTATGTATGTTTTTAAGTTTTATCATCATGTATCTAGATAAAAGAAATACATTACAAATTATTGAAATATATCTTTGTTTTACAGGAAGGGACAAATCTCCCTTATACTGAAAAAAATTTAAGAGCTAAGGCGAGTGGCAACATACAACCGTGTATTATTTGCATACATGGTCAACAAAGGATCACTTTCTTCGTCCAGGGCGACGGATGGTTTTTTGATCTTCCACATCAAGCAACTTCAATCGCAGCATTTGATTTTTTATTTAAGTTATATCAAGTATTCCACATTTCATATCCACCTTCTCTTTTACAGATTTTAATTTTATTGAAAGTTTCATTTATGATATTAATGTTAATCTGTCAAATACTGTTTCTTCATTACATATTAACATTTGCAACGTTGATGTTGAAAAATCTACAAACTAGGGTGAAGGAGATTAATTTTTATTAATAGATATGCCAAATATAATATTTTTAAGCTGTTACTGCTTTGCACAATTTTATAATGTACTAATATTTCCTAAATGTAAACATATGTTTATTTCTTACAAGAAACATTAATTTGAGCTAAATTATATTTTTATAACGAGTACAAATACTGTATGAATAAATGTTTAGTTAATACTATTTAAAGAAATATTTATTAAAATTAATAATATAATTCAACGCAAAAAGGACATGTAAGAGTCAAGTTAATTTTTAAAATATTAAAATATATATATCTCTAACATAAATACAATGAAAATTTGCTCAAAGCTTTGAAAAGACAATACATTACATTACATTACATGTTTCAGCTTATTATTAAGCCATCTTCAGATGATATACATAATTATTGTTCCGGAAGTTCTTAAATGTTTACTAATTGGCATTCGTCCCTTGTAAATTTTGAATGTTCGGTACGTGTCCAGGCCAAAATTTCTTTCTCAACGATTAGCAGATCGAAAGCTTGAAATTTCTGTATATTATATATGAAGCAACCAATTATTGATCCATATATATGTGAGAATAAAGAAAGAAAAATAAGAAGAAAAAATCAAGTTATATAAATCTTGTTATGAACACTCACCGTACACTCGAACATCTCAAAGTGATAATCGAATATTAGTCAAAATTAGTCAGAAGAATTAAATAGAATAAGCTCATAGAAAACTGAGTGGTCAAATGTATAAAAATATCACATCAATTCAAAGAACCAATAGACCAAAGGATGACCATTGCAACACATAATGTCACGATACATTGTAATAGATTGTAATAATGAAAGACAGTAATAAGATATGTATCATGCAAGAAATCTCGCCACGTACTGATTTTTACAAGCCTTGTTGGCAGAAAGATAATTGACAACACTAGCGCCAGAGTCACACTTTGTTTATAATAGATATATAAGCCATGTTAAGGCCCTCAGTATCTGTTTGGAGATTAAGGCTATTCACTTGTCTTTTAATATTTAGCATTTCAGAGATAAGACGCTTATTGTAACACGGTTCTTCATCTAAAATTTTTATGTTGTTCCAATCAAAATCATGTTGCATTTGCATCCTGTGTTCAGTTATCACAGAACGGGTAGTCGTGTTCCAATTGATATGGTTGCGATGTTCAGCAATTCTAGTTTTTAATTGTCTACCCGTTTGTCCCACATAAGATGCATTACAATCATTGCAACAGATCTTGTAGACTACATTACATTTTTTTGATTGTTCTAAATTATCTTTCTGCACTTTAATATACTTATTAAGCTTGTTCGTACTGTGAAATGCTATTCTGGTTTTGTTATTGTGTATGCGTTTGAATCTATCTGTGAGTCCTGGGATAAAAGGCATCCCAAACCAAGATACATCATTTTCAGAATCTATATTATTTTCTTTGTTCTTTTGTGTTTTAAATTCTCTTTTGTGAATGCTTTCACCTCTGTCGTTAATAGTATCAAAAATAAATTTAATTGGATAGTCATTATGTAAAAGAGTATTAATTATAAAATTTATATTTTCTTTATGATATTCTTTATTAGAAAGCAATAAAGCCCTATCAACCAAACTAATCCAAATAACCAAACTAACTTCCAGAATCTTTCTCTATATAGGATGGTTAGAGAAAAAATTGATAAATCTACCTGAAAAAGTCGGTTTCTGATACCAATCGAAATTTAGTTGTTCATTGATGATCTTTATTTTTACATCTAGGAAGTTAAGAGAAGTACCACCTATCTCCAACGTAAATTGGAGACGGTCATGAACAGAATTGAAACACTCAAAAAATGAATCTATCATTTGTTCTGGAATCGCAGTACAAAGATCATCCACATATCTATAATAAAAAAGTACCTGACTATTAAACATACTAAGAGCTGTTTTTTCTAACTTCTGCATAACCAAATCCGCAATAATAGGCGAAAGTGGAGGACCCATAGGTGTGCCGTAATTCTGTTTGTATATAATATTATTGAAAATAAAATTCAATTTCCAATTGAATTTATTTTTGATAATATTAACGACAGAGTTGAAAGCATTCACAAAAGAGAATTTAAAACACAAAAGAACAAAGAAAATAATATAGATTCTGAAAATGATGTATCTTGGTTTGGGATGCCTTTTATCCCAGGACTCACAGATAGATTCAAACGCATACACAATAACAAAACCAGAATAGCATTTCACAGTACGAACAAGCTTAATAAGTATATTAAAGTGCAGAAAGATAATTTAGAACAATCAAAAAAATGTAATGTAGTCTACAAGATCTGTTGCAATGATTGTAATGCATCTTATGTGGGACAAACGGGTAGACAATTAAAAACTAGAATTGCTGAACATCGCAACCATATCAATTGGAACACGACTACCCGTTCTGTGATAACTGAACACAGGATGCAAATGCAACATGATTTTGATTGGAACAACATAAAAATTTTAGATGAAGAACCGTGTTACAATAAGCGTCTTATCTCTGAAATGCTAAATATTAAAAGACAAGTGAATAGCCTTAATCTCCAAACAGATACTGAGGGCCTTAACATGGCTTATATATCTATTATAAACAAAGTGTGACTCTGGCGCTAGTGTTGTCAATTATCTTTCTGCCAACAAGGCTTGTAAAAATCAGTACGTGGCGAGATTTCTTGCATGATACATATCTTATTACTGTCTTTCATTATTACAATCTATTACAATGTATCGTGACATTATGTGTTGCAATGGTCATCCTTTGGTCTATTGGTTCTTTGAATTGATGTGATATTTTTATACATTTGACCACTCAGTTTTCTATGAGCTTATTCTATTTAATTCTTCTGACTAATTTTGACTAATATTCGATTATCACTTTGAGATGTTCGAGTGTACGGTGAGTGTTCATAACAAGATTTATATAACTTGATTTTTTCTTCTTATTTTTCTTTCTTTATTCTCACATATATATGGATCAATAATTGGTTGCTTCATATATAATATACAGAAATTTCAAGCTTTCGATCTGCTAATCGTTGAGAGGGAAATTTTGGCCTGGACACGTACCGAACATTCAAAATTTACAAGGGACGAATGCCAATTAGTAAACATTTAAGAACTTCCGGAACAATAATTATGTATATCATCTGAAGATGGCTTAATAATAAGCTGAAACATGTAATGTAATGTAATGTATTGTCTTTTCAAAGCTTTGAGCAAATTTTCATTGTATTTATGTTAGAGATATATATATTTTAATATTTTAAAAATTAACTTGACTCTTATATGTCCTTTTTGCGTTGAATTATA
>NW_017299928.1:24085-24683 GCF_001594075.2 Trachymyrmex cornetzi | reverse complement strand
TTTTAAACGTTAATATCTCGTTAACTATTGTTGACACCTCAAAATGGTACAGGACTTTTTGATTCAGTATAGGCTGTTCGACCCACGTATGACAAAAAATGCGGTAGTCGCCAAACACCCTGTATATATATATATACAGCTAATATTTTTTGGTGGAATAAATCGTTGAAATGTATATCAATTGACCCATTTCATTATAATTCGTACTGAATAATATCGAAATGGGTCAATTGATATAAATTTCTGCGATTTCAGCAATTTATTTCCATCCAGATTTATCTTATTTTTTTTATCAGTAGATTCACTGATCAATAAGTGACCCTTTTACTGATTTAATCAGCTTATTTCGCTTGTTCTTCCAGCAGTTGATTCGTTTCACTGACCATTAAGTTGAATTGTGCTGATTACCAGTGGCATACTTGGGACTCATGCATTTAGTGAATAGTCCCTGAGAATCAATGATTATCCACTGATTCAGATTTAAAGAGCATATACATATACTGTATACGTATTCATATAAATAAATATACATATACAGGGTGTTTGAAAATTATCGGCTAATCGATCACGAGCAGGTAGAACGGACCGAATTGAATCG
>NW_017299928.1:15332-19900 GCF_001594075.2 Trachymyrmex cornetzi | reverse complement strand
TAGGGGAAAGTTGCTGAATGCGTACCACTTAACGTATTTTTTATTATATTTCTCATTTAGAACTGATTTGTGTGCAAATGAAGATTAGAAATTGTACTTTGATATTTCAAGTACCTATTATTACACGTTTTATCTTCTATCAATATCAAATTAATTCACTGGGAGTCTTTTTGCAACATGCTGCAAAAGGTCCGATTTAGGCAACCGGTCGCCTAAATCGTACCTGTAAGTATCCCAAATCGTACCGTCTTTGAAATTGACAAAATATAATATTATTTCTAATTATTCTTATACAGGCGTTTGGAAACATTGCTCGGATGCATCATGATTGTTTTATCTTTTATGTTGTTCCAAAGCAAAGACAAAATGATGTATCCGAGGCACCATAACCTAAAAGGCTGCGATTCCGAATGAAGTCATATATAAGAGGTGGTACGATTTAGGAAACTTAATCGATTTTATAAAAATATTTATTTAATCTTTGTAATGGATGTAAATATGTATATCAATGAATGTAAAATATTCTACAATAAACTTTCTTTTGTGAAAATATAACAATTCAGAATAAAATTATATCATTACATTACTATCGGCTATATAAATTGATCAAAAATTAACATTTGTTATATCTGATTTTTTAAAATGTTGTTTGCACGCACAAAATAAGGTATAGCCTGTTGAATTTTTGTCTACATTACTCATTTTTCATTTAGTTCATATTTTTGTCGTTAAATGTTGCTTATATTACGTAATAATATGAAATATCGACGAGGTACGATTTAGGTGACCAGTACGCATTCAGCAAATTTTCCCTATATAAAATATATATTAATCACGCTCGTTAATGTTAAAAATTAAAATGTAACAAGGCTTATTACGAGCTACAATCTTAAATATCTAAATCTTAAATTTAGAAAAAAGTCGCAATAATCTTTTAAAGAAATGGCACCAAAAAAATTACATTAATAATAGTCAATTATGGCATCTGAGATCCAGTAATTCTCTTTTGCCTAAAGCCTATGCATTACCAAAAATCCATAAAGAAAGAATTCCGTTCAGGATTAATGCACGGAAAAAAAGATTCGGTTCGTATAATTGAATTTCGGTTACAACAACCGAAATTTTCTGTTTTCTGGAGACCAGATGAAAACTCGGTTGTAAGAACAGAAAAATTCCTATGAAAGGTTTCCGCTACTCAGGCAATTGTTTTCGGTTATCTCAACCGAATCTCAATGCTGCCTCTGGTAAAAGTCTAGCTTGTGTCAACCATAGCTCGGTTATAATATCAAATGTTTTAGTAATAAGAAACAGACGTTCTGCCGCTCTAACCATTCATTCTCATTTATAGTAACTATATAGTACGGCTATCGTTATCGGGTGTTTTGGTTGCTGAAGATAAGTTTTCGATTGCCTTTGCAATTAATTTCGTGTTTCACAAATCAATAATTTTGTTTAATTTAAGGAAGTTTTCGGTAGAGTCAGACATATTCTTAATCAATGCATCTTATAGATGATTATGCATTTTATACGTATATATATATGCTTTTTGACATTAACTTGAAGTATCACTTGAAGTCAATACTTTAAGTTAATGACAAAAAGCATATATGTATAAAATGCATAATCATCTGTAAGATATATATTAATGAAGAACATGTCTGATTGTATATATACAAAAAACTTCTTCGTCAATTCCAGAGTCTACAAGGAAAAGAAAAAGAATGAGGTTATGCAATTATTGCAGCTATACATACCATATGCAGTCGCGTTTTGGTTTGTATTATATTATTATTTTGCCAATTTTATGTTTACATTTGCATCACTTACCTTTGAATATGTCCAAATAAGAGTCTAACCCCCATTCTATGAGATAATTTTTGACTTTATTATTATTATCCATTACTTCGATGTTTTCCGAAGTACAATTATTATTACAATATATTTTATTTTATATATATATATATACTTATATAGAAAATACTAAATATAATGTTATTATATTAACCATCGTAGCTCACCTATATTATTCTTGTTAGACGCACACGCACAAGCTGCTGTCGATTATCGAGCGCCAAAATCGAGCACCGAATTCGTTTGTCAGATCTTTTCGTTTGTAGTAACAGAAAGATCGTTTCTTATCACAGTTCACTACACCTCACTTCGCGCACTCGGTGCGGATAACCGAATGGTTCGCTACTGTGGCAGCATACTCAAGACGGAAAATTTCGGTTCCTCTAACCGAAAGCATTTGTTAATGTAAACAGTGTTTCAGTTAATGAGAACAGGCTATGTATTGCTCCAACTGAAACTCAACTAACTGAATATCTTTGCCTGCTATAGCCGAATCTTTTTTTCCGTGTAGTTTTACTTTTACGATTTATTAATAACACACTATAATTCTTAGTTTATGCCATTATTATAAATTACTATAATTCCATAAAATATATTCGTTCCAGTTTTGTTCACAAAGTAATTTATAGATCCATACATTTTTTCGATTCGTTTCCTAATTGTCATTTTATTATAGTTTTATTAAAACAGATTATACATAATGGCTAATCTAATTACATGTTTCTTATGTAAAAAACAATTTGAAGCTATAAAAGCACTTATACTTCATTTTAAAGTTTCTTATTGCCTCACAGTAGGGGAAATAGTTCAGTGTAAACAAGATTTTTGTCGAAGAAAATTTAATACTTTTTGTAGTTTTAAGCAGCATCTAATTCGAAAGCATCACATAGGTCAAAAGCATCGTATCCAAAATAAAAGCACATTAGTTCTATCTGCCGATATTAATTCTAAATCTCATGAATGCAGTAAATATCAACAGAATCTAGATATTCCTTCAAGCTGTAATAATATTTCTAATGTTAATACTACGGAAACAAAATGTCAGAACTATACTGTTGAAGATATTGCTGATAATATTGAACAACAATGTGCTTCTTTTTGTGCTAAACTATATGCTAATCCTGTGATACCTAGAAGTCAAGTTCAGTTTATTTTTGAAAATCTTATGGAGTTATTGTCTAATGGCTTTGGAAATTTATTCAGAATCATGTTTGAATCAAAGAATGAAACAAATATTTCTAACAGAGATGTTATTGTTAAAATGATAAATTTAATGGAAAATTCTTTTAAAAATTTATCATCGGATAAACTCCGTCAACGTTATTTCGAAAATAGTCATTACTTGATTCAACCTGTTTCTTACTGTGTAGGAACCATGTCAACTTGTAAAATCTTAGACAATAATTCCATGTTCAATATACAGTCCGTTCCTGCACATTTTATACCTTTACGTAAATTATTAAAATATATCTTTGAATTGCCACATGTTTTACATTTAACGTTGAAGAATATAAAAGAAATAAATGAATCTTGTTCAAGAGATATTTTTGACTTCCTTGGGTCACCTTTATGGAATGAGATTTCGAAAAATTATACTGATAACATAGTAATACCGATTTTTTTATTCTTTGATGATTTTGAAATTAACAATCCATTAGGTTCTCACGCTGGCGTTCATAAATTAGGTGCTGCTTACATATCAATTGCTGGTATACCAATAAAATATCAATCTAGACTGGAGAACATTTTTTTAGCTTTGTTATGCCATTCGTTTGATAGGGTCAGCTATGGAAATCGTGCTATATTTAACATCTTAATTGAGGAATTGAGCTTTTTAGAAACAAATGGTATTGAAATTGTATCCAATAGTAAAAGATATAAAATTTACTTTGTATTAACTTTAATTTTAGGCGATAATCTAGGAGTTAACAGTATTTTAGGATTTTCAGAGAGTTTCTCTAGTCGATTCTTTTGTCGATTCTGTAGAGCTACACAGAGAGAACGATTTCTTTACAATGGAGATTTCTATTTATTTGACGTAAATTTATTTCATTGGAACAATTTAATTTTTAATGAAACATTATTTTGTTTAATACCAATATTTCAGTTTAAATACGTTAAAACCATATCATTGGCAGGAAAATCACGTTTATTTAGAGCAATATTTTTCGATGAAATAACATTTTCTTTGATTACACTAAATATTATTCCATGAAATAAAACGTTTCTTTGCGTAAAATTAATATAAATTATTCGTTTGATTGAAATAAGCGTGTTTTTGAAGTAACCGCTCGTTGGCATTGTCGCATTTTGGCGCATTGAGTTTTCTCGTACTTTCTACGCTCGGCTTCAGTTGTTCAGTGTCTATTGTGTTAGAATATATAGACGTTCGTACAAATATAACGTAAGCTTTAATGAGATCACGCTATCATTTCAATGTATCGTAATGAGATCTCAATGCCTCGCTAACAACTCTCACGAGAAAATCATGTCGCCAACGTCGCCAGCCAAACGACGATCGGTCCGCCATTGATCCTGCGCCGTGGATCTGCGTTGTATTCCTACGCCCTGCATAGTTCTAACGACGCCTAGCTTGGTCATTCTTCCTTACAAGACATTATCCGTCATCGCCAGTCAGATCGTGCAGGTTGGTGCAGGTATTCCGTCTTTGCAGTGTCTTTCGTCTTCGTGTCGTGAAAGTTTTTGTCGTGTCAAAA
>NW_017299928.1:9349-14673 GCF_001594075.2 Trachymyrmex cornetzi | reverse complement strand
GATTCAATTCGGTCCGTTCTACCTGCTCGTGATCGATTAGCCGATAATTTTCAAACACCCTGTATATATATACAGGGTGACCCATTTTAACTTAGACAGCCAAATAACTCGAAACATCGCGATTAAATAAAAAATGTTTGAAACAAAAATTGTTGGATATGAAGGGGCTGATTGAACTATGACCTTGACAATGACCTTGACCTTCATTTTCAAGGTCATTTGAAAGTCAAGGTCATTTTTTTAAATGGGAAGCTCCATTTTTCGTTGAATATTTTTGTAGCTTATCTCGAGAGCTTTCCAAAACACTATAATAAAATATTTTTTCATTAAGTACTTCTCGAGTTATAAGACTCTAATGTTACAGTACCGCCGCCGACATTAGCATTACGCAAGGTATCCGACCAATGGTTAAAACCTCTTGAATGTTGTTCAGGATCATATCCTAGATAACATTCGTTAAGATCAAGGTCATTGGAGATTGTTTCTCTTATTTTCATTTTTGCACTGAAAATTCATTTTTATGTAACCGGTGGCGGTAGAGACTGGCGGCGGACTGCGCCCGGCGGCCACTGACACAGTGATGCACATTTGGCTTCCCGGCAACACGGAAAGCAGCCCCACCACTTGTACCCCCACCAAGCAGACACCTACCGGCATCGAGTCGGCCGTCTTCGCCGTGAGAGCGAGCGAGATAGCGAGAGGCGAGTATTAGGGCGAAAAGGACGCTCTCTCGCGCTGTCTCGTTTCCTCTAGTATCGTAGTCAATTGTTATAAGCGACCGAAAACCGAAAATGTACTTTCTCGGCCGCTCGGCGTATTTCTGTACAGGGTATCCCGATCTTTTTTGCCAATCACTTTTGAGTTGATAGAGCGGATTAAACTGAGTCGAAAAGTCCTCTACCATTTTGCAATTTTCGCAATAGTTAACAAGATATTACTATATTGCAAAATATTAGTCTTGAATAATTTTTTACTCAAATACTATCAACTTTACAGAAAAACTGCAAAAGACAACAATTATTTATTTTCTTCTCACCAAGTTTTGAGAATTTTTTAAGAATTTTTTATCAACTTTTTAGTACTGCATTTTCTTATTTCTATCAACATAAGAAAATACGGTATTAATAAATTCAGAAAAAATTCAGAAAAAATTCTCAGAACTTTATGAGATGAAAGTAAATAATTTTTGTCTCTTGCAGTTTTTCTGTAAAGTTGATAATATCTGAGTAAAAAATTATTCAAGACCAATATTTTGCAATTTTTAGTAATTAATATCTTGTTAACTATTAAAATTGCAAAATGGTAGAGGACTTTTCGATTCAGTTTAGTCCGCTCTATCTACACAAAAGTGATGACAAAAAAGGGACACCCTGTATAAGGGATAAAGAGACATGCACACACATTCTAGATAACGATTTTAATAAATAGATTTTAATAAATTTTAATAATATATATATATATATCGTATAACCTTTCCATTAATAGCAAAAATGATTTTAAAACGCGACAGCTTACGAAATATTAATTGTTTGCGATTTTCGAAAAATATGTAAGTGTCACATATTTTGTAATATATCAGGAATTGAATACTAAATGTTCCAAAAAGAATGTAAATTTTCTCAGTATTTTTCGTAGATGTCATTATTCACGTAAAAATTCCGGGAAAACTTTGCATCAGGGCGCGATGAAAAGTGGGACCGCTACCATTGCGTGATTGCCGCGCAACCAGCGCAAACTTCATGACCTCCCATAGACATGAAATTATTTTTTTTCGCGATCTGTTTTTGTTTCTACTGGCTTCATGCTTAGCACGTATAAGGTTAGAGATTCCTAAAATTCCTGTAGTGAAATTAGATTCCTGTAGTGATTAGAAAATTGTTAGGTTATTATTTGTGTTCTGTGTACAATTTAACGTGTAAGTGGTTCTTGTTTTGTAATAGGCTTTATTTTGAATATACTATTAGTTTGATGGTTACGTTGTTAGACGATTTTTCTCTCCCTCTTTCTAAACAATAGTGTGCATCCTTGCAAAGGTATTTACAGTTACATTTTATCTTTTTTTCATTACTTGCTGTTTTTTCTTTGTTTTATATCTTCCTTTAATTGTTTCTTTTGTATTTTTGTATTCTTCAGTATGGAATGCGTAGATTCTGAGAACGCAAAAAGACGTAAATTTTCTCATGATTGGCTAGAAAGCGAGAAATATAAATCTTGGATTAAAAAAGTTCCTAATGATGATAGTTGATATTTTTGTATTCCTTGTAATGAAACGTTTTCTTGCTCATCAGGAGTTTTTAAGCATGCTGAATCAAAACCTCATCGAACTAACATGATATATAATTGCTCTGATGAAGTAAATATCATTGAAAAGGAATCTCATGAAAGGAAATTTTGCCATTCATGACTTGAAAATGAACAATTCAAACCATGGCTGCAAACAAATCCCGAAAGATCCTTTCAATTGTTTTTGCTCATTCTGCAATCTAAAGTTTCGATGTGGTTTCAACAAGCTTATGCGGCGTTCTGACAGTAAGAAACATGTTTCGGAGTGTCAGAAAAGGGGCTTCAACGTAGATTTGAATACGCATGAAGAACCTGTGCCTATTGAAAATCGGAAAACAATCGTGGAAATAAAATTTGCAGCATTAATTGCCGAGAAAAACATTCCATGAAACAGCAGAATCAATCTTAAGTTTTTTCCAAGACCTCGGAGAAGATCCGGAAAGCTTGAAAAATATAAGGATGAATCGGAATAAGGCACCGAAAGTAATAAAAATGTCTTATGTGTTCGCGAACAGGAGCGGTTGGTCGAAAAATTACAAAATAATAAATTTTCTATTTTTTTTGACGAAACATCTGATTTAATTAATGATAAATGGATGACATTTCTTTTTCGGTACGTCGTTTCTCAGACTTTGAATGTTCGAACGGAATTATTAGAATTAATTCATTTGGACGCGAGTGATTGTAGTGTCGAAAAATTCCGTTTTCAAACATTCCCGCTCTTTCCCGTGATAACGCTTCTGTTATGACAGCTAAATACGAATCATTTACAATTAAATTACAAAAACATTCACCGAAAAAATTTTATTCTAGATTTCAGTATATCCGAATAAACTACAGAATGTTTTGTACTAAAATACGCGCCAAGTATATATTATAAAAATTAGAGGATTTCCCTCTAATGTAATAAGATATTCTAGTTATTTAGTATATTCCTCTATTGTGGAGTAGAATATATTTTAATCTTTACATAAACACACACGCACGCACGCACGCACATGTATATACTATACATATATATATGCATATGAATCTATTTATACGTCATTCTGTGGACTAACACCAGATATCGAGTGCTCACTGAACTGCTTTTTTCGCTGAACGTAGCCAATTTAACTGATGACATGCAAACGTAATATGTACATGATACGTACACTCACATTCCAATTAATACACAAAAATTCCGATTCGTACTTACTCTCAAAACGACTGACTAATTCTGGTAAATTGTGCTCAAGCAACCACTTCTCCACTTTTTCCATTTATTTTCACGATAAACAACACTACGTGTAGTCTACTCGGACACAGAACTCGCGGACATGTCAGGACACGATACGTATAAACATAATACACGCGGACTTGCGCATGCGTAAACACGAAAGCGAGTACCATTTGTTAACCAAGCGTCGACATATTTTAGAATATTTTCTTTATTTCAGATATTATTCTAAACAAGATATATCTATAGAGGAATATTCTAAATATTTTAGAATATTCGATTAGAGGATAGCTTTAAACGGAATTATCCTCTAATACAGAATACAATTTTTTCGGTGTTGCAAAAGTTTGATAACGATGCCATGTCCTTGTCACGCATCTGCATTAGTAGCAAATGCAGCTTGCAGCGCAATTCCTGAAGCATGCGAGGAGTTTTTGCGAAAAGTGGCATCGTTTATCTCTAGTAGTCCCAAGCACGCGTGTATTTTTGAGCAATTCCATAAATCATTCTGTTTTGTTGGAACTTGTAGGAAAATTTTAAAACTGTCTGAAACGCGATGGCTTTCACGTCATGCATGCGTGGCTAGACTGAACGAAAATCGGATGTGCTATTAAAATTTTTGCAAGAAGAGCAATGAGCGAGAAATCAAATTCTGGGGCTACTTTACTATCTCTGATGCAAAATTCAGAAATACAAGCATATCTCTTGTTTCTTGAGTGTATTCTGGATGCATTTAACAAGTTTAATGCGTCTTTTTAAACTGAAGAAACAAAAGGTCATTTACTTCAGTCAGTAGGAAAATCTTTTGAAAACCGTACTTAAAAATGTTGTAAAAGCACCATTATTGAATTTTGTTTCGATGGGTACAATTAATCCTTTGCTTGCGTGTAATCGTTTATCTCCTGATCAAGAAGCTTGCCAAGATCTTCTTAATCGAATGAAGCAGGAAGGTCAGGGTGAGATTGTCAAATCAGTTTACGACAATTGTTTGGCATCCTATAACATCGCTGCGAAAGAAATTTGTAACCAACTTTTTGTCAAGGACGAATTTCTGAGTAAATTTTGGATCTTTGAACCTAAATTTGTTTTGCAGCAAGAAGACGAAAAAAACAGCCCGAACAACTCCGTTCTGGACGTCCTTTTTATTGCCCAACGATTCGACGGATTTGATGAAAAGATATTAAAAGAAGAATGGCAATTTCTAAAAAAAGATTTCACATCAGAGCAAAAAGCGACAATAATTAATTTACATTTTGATGAAGCATGGAAAACAATTTAGAAAATTTAGATATCCAGTTTTAACTATATTAATTAATGCAATTCGATCTCTTCCAAATTCTAATGCTGATGCCGAAAGAGTGATTTCCACGCTGACAGATGTAAAAACCAAGAAGCGTAACAAATTTCATCCGAGTAACGTTCAATCATTATGCGTGTTAAAATCAATTCTGAGGACGAGAGGAGAAACGGCTCGAACCCAGGGTTGGTAAAAAGCATGTTTTAAACGTGTTTTAAACAGTTTAAAACATGCTTAATTGATGTTTTTAATATGTTTTAAATATGTTTTTTTTATAGTACTGTTCAAAGCATATTTGAAGTATTAAAAACATATTCAAGAAGAAACATATGTTTTATTCTTAAAAAAAAACATAGTCTTTACCAACCCTGCTCGAACCATGATAGTTGATGCTCGACATTTAGCTCTCATGTCCGAGAATTTGTATAAAACAAACGCAAAAGAATACCCAGGTAAGATTTGCCGACTATCAGCCGACGTTAAACGTTGGGCCGACGTTGGCGACATCACGGCAAACTGATTATC
>NW_017299928.1:5154-6144 GCF_001594075.2 Trachymyrmex cornetzi | reverse complement strand
ATGCGACCGTAAACCTTCGTTTACCCATTCCAGCATCTCCTTTGTAAATAAGAAAATCCAGTATATAGCACTGACATGTTAAAATCGCTGACGATACTGCACAATCCTCCACATAATTAATATGACTCAGTTGTTCTTTTGAACAAATCTGACAACGAGTAGTATCACGTGATAACACATTCCGGAATCCAAGTTCCCGGTTGCGATTGCTCTAACGATGGGCATTTACGGTTAGCCATTTTACACAGACTGACTTTGTGCGATCCCCATCAGTATTTATATTTTCGTTCCCCACTCAACAATAGTAAAAAATGCAATGTTTGCGAAAACATGTCGCAACATGTTTCACGATGACATCTTCATTTTAACACGTGCAAAAGTGCACCCCTTACAATAAAAGACACATCTGGTGATGACATCAGTGTAATCTAATACAGTAAAATGCAACATTTGCAAATATATAACTGCTTTGTCAGCGTAATATAAGAAATTTTTTCAAGGACATATTTTAGCGATGACATCATCATCAATGTAATATGATACAACACCTGCAAAAATGCAATTTCATCAAAGTATATCTGCTTTGTTAGCGTAATATAAGAAATTTTTTCAAGGACATATTTTAGCGATGACATCATCATCAATGTAATATGATACAACACCTGCAAAAATGCAATTTCATCAAAGTATATCTGCTTTGTTAGCGTAATATAAGAAATTTTTTCAAGGACATATTTTGCGATGACATCATCATCAATGTAATATAATACAACACCTGCAAAAATGCAATTTCATCAAAATATAGCTGCTTTGTTAGCGTTATTTAAGAAATTTTTCAAGGACATGATACGACATGTCACAACATGTTCGAGCGGTGATCATCAATGTAACGTCACGTGACCAAGTAAATGATATAAAAATAACAAGATTTAGGTGCACCGCGCTATTAGTCAATCTAGCAGCACAAGTGACAACATGGAGCGTGATTTG
>NW_017299928.1:2973-3228 GCF_001594075.2 Trachymyrmex cornetzi | reverse complement strand
TACGAGTACATTGACTGCAGCGAAAAATTGAACGAATTACGCTTGCCATCTCGCGAGTCATTTTACAGCTCATTGACTGACAGCACGGTATCTGAGAGTGATTACGCGGACGCCGTCAACGTGTGGCAGCGGTTCTCCATCCAAACGCTTGGCGAATATAGCGACCTGTATCTAAAAACAGATGTATTGTTGTTCGCCGACGTCTTTGAGAATTTCCGCGACAGTTGCATCGCGAGTTACGGGCTCGACCCCGCG
>NW_017299928.1:1847-2910 GCF_001594075.2 Trachymyrmex cornetzi | reverse complement strand
TAAAATTTGAACTGCTGACAGACATCGACATGGTCATGTTTATCGAGCGCGGTATACGTGGTGGTCTGAGCCAGTGTACAAACAGGTACGCGCGAGCCAACAACAAATACATGCCGTCGTACGATCCATCGAAACCATCATCGTATTTGATGTACTATGACATCAACAACCTGTATGGCTGGGCAATGTGTCAACCATTGCCATACGCCGATTTTCGATGGGTCGACGACGTGCACAATTTCGATTTTACTATCATCGCGTTTGATTCGCAGATAGGCTATATTCTCGAGGTGGATATGGAGTACCCGCAACATCTTCTTGACGCGCACACTGACCTACTGTTCTGTCCGACGCGAGAGAAACCACCCGGCAAGCGTGATGACAAGCTCCTCGCAACATTATGCGATAAACAGCGTTACGTCATACATTATCACAACCTGCAGCAGTGTACTCGTCACGGCCTCCGTATCGCTAAGATTCACTGTATACTGCAATTCGCGCAATCTCTATGGCTACGCGATTACATAGAATTAAACACAAAATTTAGAACAATGGCCAAAAATGATTTTGAAAAAAATTTGTACAAACTGATGAATAACGCGGTATTTGGTAAAACCATGGAGAATGTTTGAGGATTACACATGCTGCTTGAATGATGCAATCGAAATGACGCGCAGACAGTCGTGCATAAGATCCAAACTGCACGAAGTGTACACGATATCGGAAACAAAAATCGCTCTAAGTCCGCACGATGATAAGCGGTATATCGTATCAGGTTCCACCGACACGCTGCCATGGGGGCATTACCGATGTAAATAAAACACAATTGTATTGTATAATATGTTTAATACTTATAAATGTATAATATAATATGTATAATATGTGTATATATTATGTGTAATATGTATAATATAAATAAGACGTATGCTATGTGTACTATGTATTATATAATACGTGTAATATGTGTAATATGTAGATATAATATATGTAATACATATTTATAATGAAGAGTATACAATATTTTTCAATATATTTTTATATATATTTTTATAAAAATTTATAT
>NW_017299928.1:0-384 GCF_001594075.2 Trachymyrmex cornetzi | reverse complement strand
CTACCCATTACTTGATTACTCGGGCTATGACCGCGTCTGTGAGCGTTTGTCGTCAGCAGAATGCTTCTGTGGGTGTGTACGTCGTCATCCGTACAGATACTTTCGTTGGGAAATTTCATGAAAATTAACTCGTACAGACCCGCTGTTCCATCATATCTTTTCCCATCTATAATTATATCATCATTTTTGTGCAAGGTGATACGTTTGTCACCGAGCATCGTTCCCTCATCGTTGAAACAAACTCCGTACACAACGTCTATGTTGACGGCTTTCTTACAGCTCAGGATCGCTTTCATATATTTCTGTCCCAACGGACCATAGTTTGTTTGCAACTTTTTCTGACCCTCGGATGTTTGAAGCAGGTGTCGAATAGATGTCACGAGC
>NW_017299927.1:171864-176544 GCF_001594075.2 Trachymyrmex cornetzi | reverse complement strand
TTCAATGCCTTTGATTTTGTATTGTTTTTAATATTAACCACGTCTCGACTTACATTGTTGTAATAAATAATATCTTTTAATTAATTATTTATTGTATACCCCACCACTACCCTTATTTTCAAAAATTTGTTTACGTTTATGTACATAAAATTAAAGAGCATTTTACACTGAAAACGACGATATGTATGATAATTATGTTCCGAAAAACCATTTTTCAAATATAAACGAAAACTTCTCTATTTGCGAGCTCTGTACGTATTGGTCTCATACCGTGTTTCCTGCACGAAGTAGAGTGAAAGGCAAATACAATACAATCCATCAGTACAGTATCAGTACAGCAGCAACTATTGAAATAATAGCTTTTATAAAACAACAAATAACAATAATAATAATAATAGTAATAATAGTTTGTCAAACTGCTTGCAAAACCAGTCTCTAATATTTTTGTAGTGTATAAAGAAATGCACAAAACACTTTGGACAGATAAAATCAAAGCATGAATAAAGAAATTATTATTTTTATAAAATATCATGTATTTAATTTTGGTTTTAGGAACAGCTACTTGCAACGTAGAAAAAGAAAGATACTGTATCAACAGTAATTCCGCACGAATAAAAAATAGTTTTATGTTTCAGATGAACTACCCTATTTCCACACATTGCTTCAGAATTTTCTGAATCTTTGAGTTGCTCAACTTTCCTTAAGAGTGCCTGGGCGTACGTGATGTCGCCATGGCAGAAAAAAATCAGAATCAGTAATATCCATGATAACAAAGCCTCTGGAATTCTAAAAGAGAATAAATATGGAGCATTGAAATTGTGAGAATCCAATATTTATTATTTTATTAAAAATAATTTTATTGATTCAATAACACTATTAATGAAACAATTATAATCAATTTTTGTATTTAAAGAAATTCTTGTTTAAAGAAACCAAGTCGTTGAATTTATAAAGTCAGTTTTACGTTTGATTATTAAAATAATTCATAAAGCGATACATATAAAGCGATATACTTATGATTAATTTTAATATACATTTGATTTTCAAATCGTATGATAAATAAGATGTTGTATAGAACTCCATTTTTTAACGTTAAATGACACAATGTCACATTGATAATCTTGACTATTTTGCAAACCACATGATAAATAAGATATATAGTATTTTGTAGGACATAGATTGGACTATTAATAGAATAAGATGATGCAATTAATAATCCATTTGTGCAATATCTTTTTGTAAATAAGTTTATGTAATCGTGTATTTTGATTCATATAAATATACCCGAGGAAGTATTCCCAGTTTCATTTGTGAGAACAATCAGTTACCATTCTGTTAATAATAATTTCTTGACAGAATTCTCTTTAAAATGACGTCATTTAATGTTGCGAACGTAATAAATATGTTAACAACTACATTTCAAATTGCATTTCAAATAACACAAACACCTATAACACCGATTAAAACTGAAGTACATAATGAAATTCGCGATATTCTACAAAATGTTCAAAATACTCATTCGTAGTCATCAGTATTATTATTAGAACATGATGAATTGTTGGATTTTGCTGACCCATCAGAACCACATGGAGCACAAGTTGTAGAGATATTACGGCTGCAGAAAAAGAAGAAGATTAAGATAGTTTTGAACCTGAGATTGCATTATTGATATGATGAAAGTGGCAAAGTCGAATTCAGTTATAAGAAAAAAGCTGTTCAATTTTTGAAGGGTGGAAAAAAGGCCCGTCGGACTTTAACTAGTGTAAAGTCTAAGTTTCGCAAGATTAAATGCTTAAATCAATTATACAGGTGGGAGACAAGTGTAGAGAAAGGTGAAACAAATGCAGATAAATTCGTATTTATTACGGAATACGTATTGGAGAAGTTTGAAGAAACTTGTGATAGAAGATCTATTATTCATGACATGAATTTAAGATTATGGACCTTGGAGATAAAGGACCAAGTTGACTTACCCGAATTTAAAGCAATATATGGTGGTTTTGGAAATTCAAGAATGTGCACAAAATTGTTTCCCGCAAGATAACAACATTCAGGACTCAATTTAAACTTGAAAATATTGGCAATCTAAAAGATGTCGCACAATCATTTGTTTCAAATGTAAGATCTAACATCCCAGCTACCGGAGTTGAAGAAATTTATAATGCAGACGAGAAAATTGCTTCAACCTTGAAGTACATTCTAGGCGAACATTGACGAAATCAGGAACAAAAACAGTTGAAGCAATGGTTCAATCGATATCTTCTATAACACATAGTTACACTGTCATGCCGATTATTTCGGCAAGTGGATCTCTTCTTTCACCACTATATATAGTGTTGAAAGAAACTACAGCAACATTTGACCACGGGTGCAGGAAGGTTTTCCGCCCAGTTAATATTTACATTGAATCGTCGAAGTCAGGAAAACTTATTGGGACCTTGAATAAGTTCTCGATGATTTTTCGTAAATAGTAATACTTTATTTTTAATAAGTCGTAAAAAACATGTCACTGAAAGTATTGTCCATCGCTAGCCACTATTTTTTCCCATTTCTCTGGCAGCATTTGAATTCCACGTCGGAAAAACGACACGTCTTTTGAAGCTATCCAAGAGTCGACCCATTCTTTGCATCATCATAAGAATGAAAGTCCTGTTCAACCAGCCCATGTTCCATCGATCGGAACAGGTGATAATCGGAAGGGGCAATGTCTACTGAATACGGCGGGTGAGGTAGGACTTCCCATTTAAGCTTTTCCTAGTATATTTTCACCGGTTGTGCAACATGTGGCCGTGCGTTGTCGTGTTGCAAAATCACTTTGTCGTGTCTCTGCTCGTATAGCGGCCGTTTTTCCTTCAATGCTCGGCTCAAACTCATCAATTGTAGTCGGTAGCGAGCTCCTGTAATGCGAGCTCCTGTAATGCGAGCTCCTTTTCGTTCCGTTTGAGCAGCTCATAATAAACTACACCTAGCTGATCCCACCAAGTGCAGAGCAGAAGCTTCGAACCATGGATATTCGGCTTTGCTGATAATGTTGATGCATGGCCGGGCTTACCCCACAATCTTCTACGTTTAGAGTTATCGTAGTGTATCCACTTTTCGTCACCAGTCACGGTACGATGCAAAAATCCTTTCCTTTTCTGCCGTTGAAGCAGCTGTTCACATGAAAAGACGCCGTTCGACATCTCTCAGCTTCAACTCGTACGGCACCCAATGTCCTTGCTTTTGAATCATTCTTAATAATTTCAAACGTTTCGAAACTGTTGTGTGATCAACTCCTAATGATTCTGCAAGTTCAGCTAGCGTCTGACATGAGTCTTCATGCAGTAATGCCTCCAATTCTTCGTCTTCAAACTTTTTCGGTGCGCCAGAGCGTTCTTTATCTTCAACATCAAAATCATTATTTTTGAAGCGTCTAAACCAAACTCTCCATGTTATTTCCGACAGAGCATGGTCGCCGTAAGTCTCAACAAGAATTCTATGTGCTTTAGCTGCAGATTTTTTTTTAATAAAGTAGTGCAGTAAAATTCCCCGCAAATACTCTTTTGTTGACAGGAAACTCGACATGTTTAACACTATGAAACAAAAAGTTGTTTACACTTCGGTGAGATGACATACACTGAATTTCAAGCTTGCTTATCATAGTTCCTTATCGATGTGTTCCCATCTTCAACTACACGCACGCAGTTCTTTTAACGCGATCTGTTGGAAAACAGCGAGAACTTATTCAAGGTCCCAATACAACGTAACACTTCAACACATGGTAGTGAAGTATATCTATTGAATACTGACCGCAAAAACATGCCTCTACTCGACTCGAGGACAGGACACTGTCCTAGTCAGCTAGAACAATACATTCCTGAAGATAAAGAAGTAAAATTTATAACTATTCCAAAGAAAACTACGGGCTTCATTCAATCTTTACATATATTTGGTTTTAGGATTTGGAAAAATTTTGTGCGAACGTTCTCCGATAATGTAATTCTTCAAGAAAAAGATATCAATTTACACTCGCGTAGTGAAATAATTAAACTGCAATCATTAACCCATAACCAATTTTCTTCGCCTAGATTCAAAAATCTCTTCCAATATGCTTGGTTTAAAAGCAGCTATTTAACAACGCATCCCAGCGAATTTCAAAACTCTGAAGATTTCTGTTATTATAGAAATGAAAAGCATATATCCAAATGTAGTATTTGTGGAAGAGCCGCTTTTATGGGTTGTGCATTGTGTGAGGAGTATTTTGTTTTCAAAATTTTTATAAAAAAACCATTACTGTACCAATTACAATCAAATAATTTAAAGAACCTACGGTTTTGTAGTATAACTCGCAATGTATAATTAAATTACAAAATATGTACAAAAAGAGATTATATTACACAGGCCTGCATGGTTTTGTTGATTGGAATTTAACTATGTAATCTTACGTAATTTTTCGCGCTGAATCCGAATCCGGCGACAGAATTGCTCTATCATGTCAGGTTTTTGAGAAAAGTGAGGTTAAAGGTGTCAAAATTGATGTTTTTTGATATTTGTGATTTTTTTGCTAGCGAAGTAAATTTTTTTTTCTCGTTTACGCCATCTGAAAGTGTCAACATTTATCTTCAAAATATATTTTTTTTAACGCGGTACGTTTTTTTTTCACCGAGATAATCTCTGTGTAGTCACACAAAGAAAAACATT
>NW_017299927.1:170328-171108 GCF_001594075.2 Trachymyrmex cornetzi | reverse complement strand
TATATATATATATATATATATAATTAGTTTGATTGTGAGCGTGTGTGTGTGTGTTCTGAAGAGAAGAGAAAGAGAAGGAGAAGGAGGTAAAGGAGCGTTCAAAGAGGGGAAGAATAATCTGTAAGGGGAGTTAAATATTCAGCGGGGGCAGTGAACGGGAAAGAAGTATCGTTGAGGTATACTACTGCGGTTCGGGGGTTATCTGTAGGTTGTTGCAGCCAATAGGCCAGGAGATCAGCTACGGAAGTGATGAAGTGGGAATATGGTGGTTGAAGAGACGAAAGGAGGGAGAGTTGATTGACAGGAACGTCTAAAGGAGGAAGATAGACGTCAGAGACGGGGGAAGGATTCGGGTATAGTGACTGGAAATCGGGTGTTGCAGAAGGTTCATCAGGAAGAGGGAGAAGGGTCGATACTGGCGAGTATGAGATAGCTATTGGAGGGGAAGGAGGAGGAACAGAAAAAATTGGTTGTGATAATTCTACCACGGTGTCATTTTCGACCGGTGAAGCTACGGTGGTATGATTCGGTGACTGACGAGCCTCCGGGAAATTGGTCCTAATACGTGCCGTTCTGCGGGTCGTCCGGACGTACTTTATGACCGAACGACGAAGGGGACGACCGGTGGTTCCGTCTGAACGCACTGCAAGGTTCATATATCGAAATTTAAAGGGAAAACAATTAAGGACAATAGAACAATTATAGGAACAAAACCGGACGCGAGTTCCTGAAAGTAGTGAGTGGAGTGAAAAGAAAAGAGATAAAAGGGAAAAAAGGGGG
>NW_017299927.1:154698-169249 GCF_001594075.2 Trachymyrmex cornetzi | reverse complement strand
ATGTTGACACTTTCAGATGGCGTAAACGAAAGTAGAAAAAAAAATTTACTTCGCTAGCAAAAAAATCACAAATATGTCAAAAAACGTCAATTTTGATACTTTTAACCTTACTTTTCTCAAAAACCTGACGTGATAGAGCAATTCTCACTTTTCTCAAAAACCTGACGTGATAGAGCAATTCTGCCGCCGGATTCGGATTCAGCACGAAAAATTACGTAAGAAAACATAGTTAAATCCCAATCAACTTTCAACACCTCCAATTTTACAGACCTGTGTTATTAGTATATAAATAGTCAGGAGTCAAACACATCCGCATTATTGAAAATGTAATCGGAATGTTCAACAAGATTATCAATATCACTCTGAGAGAGAGTGAGTGAGAAAGAGGGGGGGAGGGGGAGGCTCTGTAGGCAAGAATGATATATATTAAATATAAATTGAAAAGAGTATTGACCACAAACAATGAAGTGGACAGACACCGGAAACGGAGGTACTGGCGGAGAGAGAGAGAGAGTAGTTTGCGTAGGTTAAGTTAGGCTAAGATAGGATAAGTTAGTTAAGGTAGCGTGTTGTGTTGCAGTTTAAGTATGTGTAATATGGTGTAACCCTTAGGGGATCAATAAATTCTATATCTATCTCTATCTATATCTATCTATCTATTAATAAATCAAACTAATCAAGACTCCTTACAAATCAAAGAATTGGAAAGAGTAAGGGCACTAGGAGTCGGGCGCAGAAGATGTCGCGCAAATAATACACTTATAAAGAGTGAAACTTGACAGTTGGTGTCGCTCGTACACAGTAATAAGTCCTTCTGACGAAATTTTTTTATCATTTTACAATTTTCATTAGTACTAGCTAATAACTAAAAAAGTGACTCACTGTGTCTGATACTGACTGGTCAACATATCAGGAACCGGTTCTTGAATTATTCATAATATTGTTTGCGATACGGTAGTTTGTAATCGTGGTGAGCGTCCCTATTTTCGGTTAGTTTATCGATAAATTAGTTTCTATATTCTTTAATTTGACATTTTTAATATTTTCCTTCTTTTTTATTTTCTTTTCTTTCTTTTTATTTAATTCTGACATTTAAATTCTTGATGCAGGGGAGCTCACCATGATAGGATAATTTTTACTTTATATATGTTAATGTGTGTTTGCTCTGAGGAAGACTCAAAAATGAGTCGAAACATGTAAACGCGTTTAGTGAATAAAGAAGTTTCACTCTTTATAAGTGTATTATTTGCGCGACATCTTCTGCGCCCGACTCCTAGTGCCCTTACTCTTTCCAATTCCAATTCTATCTATTTATCTAGTACTCATTCAATTTTTAATTGGGAAATTTTTTTCTATCCCTTATATTAGGTGTACAACTTTGCTTCCGCCGTTTCCCTATAGATGGCTTTAGCGGTAAGTGGTCGAAATAAATAGATCATAGACGTCATACGATAAACTTGGGCATCTGTCAACATATTCCCATAGGAACATTAGTCGATTTGTGTCTGTATCATAAAGTTATCCTCGATTGAAAATGTCAGTTTACGAGCCAAGTTTCGTTTGCGGGAGGTTTTAATTTTCTGCTTTAATATGAAGAAATCTGCGGCTGAGGCTCATCAAATGCTCTCAAATACTTATGAGGCCGCTATTAGTGAAAGAACGTGTCGTGAGTGGTTTCAACGCTTCAAGAACGGTGATTTTGACGTCGAAGATCGGTACAGAGGTGGAAGAGAGAAGGTTTTCAAAGATGCAGAATTGGAGGCATTATTTGATCAAGACTTGTGTCAAAATCAAGAAGCATTGACACGATCATTAGGAGTGACTCAACAAGCCATTTCAAAACGCCTCAAAGCCATGGGAATGATTCAGAAGCAAGGAAATTGGGTGCCGTACGAGTTGAAGCCGAGAGATGTTGAACGGCGTTTGTTTGCTTGTGAACAGCTGCTTGAAAGGCAAAGACGGAAGGGATTTCTGCATCGCATTGTGACTGTGGACGAAGAATGGGTTCATTACGATAACCCCAAGCACAGAAAATCATGGGGAGTTCCCGGCCATGCTTCCACATCGACAGCCAATCCGAATATTCGAATACACGGCTCCAAGGTTATGTTCTGTATTTGGTGGGACCAGCTCGGCGTAGTGTATTATGAGCTGTTAAAAATGACTGAAACAATCACAGGCGGTCGGTATCGAACGCAATTGATGCGTTTGAGCCGAGCATTGAAAGACAAACGGCCGCAATACAACGAGAGACACGATAAAGTGATTTTGCAACATGACAATGCTCGGCCCCATGTTGCGAAAGTGGTCAAGACATACTTGGAAACATTGAAATGGAAAATCCCTACCCCACCCGCTGTATTCTCCAGACGTTGCTACCTCTGACTATCACTTGTTTCAATCAATGGCACACGGCCTAGCTGACCAGCACTTGCGGTCTTAAGATGAAGTAAAAAATTGAATTAATTCGTGGATCGCGTCATCTTTTGAGCCGATCCACGAATCGATCCAATTTTGAGGCAATCCTCGAATCGGTCCAAATATGACAGTTTTTTCGACGCGGGATTCGTACGCTGCTCAAAAGATGGGAGAAAGTAGTGACCAGCGATGGACAATACTTTGAATCATAAATGTATAACCAGTTTTTTACAATAAAGCCTCGAATTTCGAAAAAAAAACGGCGGAAACAAAGTTGTACACCTAATAGTTTTGACGATATTCGCTTTGGAAGAAAAAAAACAGATTTTTTTCAAAGGGGTGTTTCACCCTCTAGGACTGAAATTCTGCACAAACAAAAAATAGTTTTGTGTTACAGATGAACTACTATACTTGCACACCAAGTTTCGGAATTTTTTGAATTTTTGAGTTGCCTAACCTCCCTTGTGAGAAGCATTCTTTATGTCTCACAGACATTGTAATTCCACGGACATTAGATGTTTCTGCAACGTGTCTTCAACACTAAATCTACATTTCGCGATGTTACTGCAATGTTCGCTATGTTGCAAATCAACGTTTCTGAAATATTGATTCAATGTTAGTGTGCTGTATGGGATATATAGTAATTCAGGTTTAATTATTTAAGCATTAAAGATCTAGCTTCGATCGTTACGATCATTACTTTTATTTCTTATTGCTGAATTTTTAAATGTACGGATCAGTAAAATTCTTATTTAAGACAACTGACTACTCAGTCAAGAACTCTGCGTTGACGGTGGCGACACAGTATCAGACGGCGGTCTGGTAAAATCGATAGCAACACACTTAAGCACGATCCCATGTCCGTGTGCTCGCAGGCGAGCACACGGACATGGGATCGTGCTTGTATGTGTGTTACAGCGCTACACCACGATAAATGGCCGAACTTATAGGCGTGGAAAAGTGACATTTTGACCAGTTTTGACGACGAAATTTGTGCACAATGCCATTTCGTTATTATTTGCTTAATTGTGAAAATGTGACTTGTTTCGTACTTCTCAAAGTCGTAATTTTCGATGACAACTAAAGTTATCTTGGAATTTTATACGTAAAAGTGTATATTTAACTCGTTTCAACAGTTATGAAACCGTGTGTTTCTGCCAGAATATAGGCTCACTTTACGAGTCTTTTACGACCATTTACTGACTATCAAGAGAGAAAAGGACAGTTTTCATCGATTTTTACAAGTATTTTAAAGCGAACCCATCGTTTAATTTCATCCAAATTGTCTCTGTTTACAAATGGCATCGTGCATAAATTAACGTTCTTCGCTTCTGACGTCACGATTCCAACATGGCCGCCGCGACTACTCAGGGGCCTTAAAAACGTTTAATAATACGCTCACGTATTCTATTCCTTATTATGCCTTCGGTATTACGTATAGAGATTATAACAAAGTTGTGCCACATTGAATTCAATATATCTTATTGCGTTATGCAATTATGACGTCAAATTGTACGTCTTGCGGTATTTCTCTTCTCCAAAAGAAACGTTCACGTGTTCAAATAATACAATCCTTATTTTGTTTAATTCATGTCTTACTTTGTAACGACGCATGTATCGTTACTGCACGAATGCCGTGACAATGGCCTTTGACCACACATTAAAGCACAATGAGCTCGCAAGCGCATATTAAAATAAGTATAGCGGTGACAGCCGTTCCGCCGGAGATTGCCAAGACCGTCCGAATACGGCCGACCGACATCTCTTCCGCTCGTATCGCGAATCAACGGGAATTACCGAATACCGCCGGAACAATACGAGTAAGAGCAACAATTAGTATGTAAACGGAAAACGACGATTAACAACTTTTATTTCGTCTTGTTCCCGATCACGATCCGCTCCTCTCCGATCCTGACAAGCCGTAGCAAGAATAGGTGGCAGAGCGTGCTCTGTCACCATTGAGCGTTCTTGACAGCGACCAACCGGCTTCCTACATCAAACCGCTGCATCGACGAGATAATTCCAGGACAGGAGTACTCTGTTCTATCGAACATACTCGGCCGCCGGCCAATGCCGTCAACTGCTCCTGCCGCACCAGCTACGCCAGGGGATAATATCTCCGTTGAGAGTTCTCGACCGCTGATTTCTGCAATTGCGCCTTCCTTCAGTCTCGACATTAGCACGGGGTAGAGATTTCTCTGCCTCTGCCGAGTGTTCTCGGCCGTCGAGTACCGCTCTATCGCTCCGCGAGTCTTCTCATTGCATTCGGGAAGAATCTCATAATTTAGCGCGCCGCGAACGTTCGTGCTTGGCATATACACAGTTTGTTTAAAAGTAGGGATTTCTCCTTAACGTAAGGAATTTTTACTTCAAAAAGGCATAGGGAATTTTAAGTTAAAAAAGACCAAAAGGTAAAGATTAAAAATCCTTATATTTTGGTCTTTTTTAACTTAAAATTCTCTATGCTTTTTTGAGGAAAAAATTCCCTACGTTAAGGAAAAATCCTTACGTTTAACCACACTGCATATACACGCGTCTCGCGATACCGCGTCGCGACAAAAACACGTCTACGACGAGTTTCGACAATTACATTGTACAGCGTATCATACACACACAACTCACACGTATGCGTATACGAGCCAACACGATTTCGGCCAGCCACCGCGCTTTATCTCATTATTATATTGTTTTCTCGATTCTTTAATAAATATTTCTTTATTATTATTTAAAAATACACCTTGTTTTTATTGCATCTCATCTCTCCGACACGAACTTCATACGCGTTCCGACCGACCGAAACTCCGACGAGCTATTCTGCGTGAAAGTAAGATAGTTACAATTTTTTCTTACTTTTTCAATAAATATAACAGCATAAATATGATAGATTTAGTTATTTTGATCACTATTTCTCCTATGTTTCCGACCTTTCCCCAAAATAAACGATATACCATTCGACTCTACTTGAGTAGTCATTTAATATAACGCATAATTTGTACAGTCAGGGCCAAAAAGGTTGCAACACTTTTTTTTTAAATAGTTTTCAGGACGCGGCAAAATTACCAGAATGCGAGCCACTGCTTGCGTAGTGGTTAGGATAGTTGTCAACATGATAACAAAATCAAAACGTACAAGATGTAGAGAAATGCATTCTGTGCGCCGCACATTGACAGCCTAACTAGAGATTCTATAAGTAGAGATCGACCAAAGTTCCGGTATGAGTTCCGGTATATGTTCGAATTTCATTTTGTCCATTTTATTCATAATTTTATATTTACAAAAAATAAACTTTTACTAATAATTGTTCATTTCAACTTTGTTATAACAAAGTTACAATGAACAAGTCTTACGTGATATATTGAAATTAGCGTTGATATATTAGCGCGCATTTCCAAAATTATGTGATTTCCGGTTTCACAACAACATGACAGAGCCAATCACGGATCGAGTCGGCATTGGCTGACCTCTACTTACGGGATCTTTAATTCTAACCCCTACATAAGCAGAGACTCACATTCTAACAATTTTACACGTTCCAAAAACCATTTTTAAAAAACCGTTGCAATCTTTTAGACCCTGACTGTACATCTCGGAACTTTTGCTCGAAAAACGTCCATAACTTAACATCTTCCTTTAATGATTAATGTTCTAAACTAAGTTTTGTTACGTCCAAACCATTGAAAATTAAATTTAAGAATTGATTGAAGAGACAAAGGATAAAAATTGAGAAGGAATGGAAGGATGCTTAGATTCTCTGTCTCGGAGGTAAACAAAGAGACGAATACCCCAAGTCGATCTTTATGTTGCTACGAAACAGTTGTATAGCAAATGAGGTGCGGGGGGGGGAGGGTGCGGTCCGTCCTGAGCGCAGTCTTGACAAGGACGCCAATCAGTGTTACAAATTCAGAGTATCGACTATGTATCTTTTTCCCTAGGACGAAAACGTGAAAAATGAAAATTGTTTGTATGTATATGGGTATATGCATACATACATGAAAAATTTTCATTTGACGTTTTCGCCCTACGGAAAAAGATACATAATCGATACCCTGAACTGATGGCAACATGCGATCGACAGGCTGCTCGCCAAATCGTCAGGCCGCTGACTGTGGCGCTGATCGTGTATTGCCCATAGACTAACAACTGTATCTTGAAATGAGGTGAAAATTACAAAAGTAAGCAAATTCACTAGTTATTGACCAGTTCTTGTAGACCACTCGAGCGGATCGGACGTGTTCCCTCTCGTCTCGGGTGTTGCGTCACCTCGACTATATTTTTGAAAAGCGTTGCCGGCTTGGACTGTGCCATAGCATTTCAATTTCGATAGTCCCTTTATCCGTCTTGGCGCGCAGCCGTGCGGCGTGGAAGCGCCGTAGCCGCAGGCGTCCAGTGTTTGAAGGGGCGCCTCACCATTTTTATTGCATCATCCATTACTCGCCCGGTTCGAGGTGGCCGGTGCATAGCACTCTCACTTACGATTATAGTTGAATTACTTACTCAGACGTGACTGACCAAGTTTATCTCATTACAGAGGACCAGGGCCACTAAATTACAGAAGAAGAAGACTAGTTATTGACCAATTAAATTATAAATATTCTAGTAAATTTGCTCACTTTTATAATTTTCACCTCATTTCGAGATTCACAATCGATTCCCAGCAGATTTAATTGTTGCTGAGCGGATCAGTAAGCGCTCGCTGCTATTGGATGACCTAAAAGAATACACCAATACCAGCGAGCGCTCACGTTATACGTTCCGCAACAGTTAAGTTTGCTGAACGCGACCAATAAATCTATGGTGCTGCCAGCAGTTCCGTATTTGCAACACTGGCACCAATTCAACAGAAATATACAAGTAAAAATTTGAAATAAAAGATTTTTTGTTACGGTAGACAAAAAGGACAACAGATTATCTTGAACGAAAGATAAAAGAGGAGAAATTAAATCAATCAAACTGAAATCGTTAGCCGATATTAAATATTAGCGGACTATAGCGTTCAACGTTTTCTTGTCATAGTTATCATTAAAAGGTTAAGGTAAGTATTTAAAACATTGATCCTTATTTATAAAGAAACAAAATATGTAATAAATGAAGAATATCATTTTTCAAACGAACGTACAAGTATCAGTGTAAATGTCCTTATACATATAAAGTTGCACCATTATTTCCTCAATAATACCATAACAATAAAGATGGAACTTTACAAAAGTATTTTTGTATAAATACTGTTGAATTATTTTGCAATAAATAGTTTGAGTTAATGAAAATTAGCAAAATTTTCTCACAATTATCTTTTGTCTTTCCGACTTCTTCAAGATAAATATGTAAATTACAGTTAAAATGAGCAAGAAACCTTCAGGCGCTGAATATAGAAAACGAAAATCAGACAGGAATAAAGAAAATCAAAAGCAGGCTGGCTCTTTTTTTAAGTACTTGAAACAAAAGAAAGAGCCGATCTGTTTAAATGCCAATGAACATATAAGCAATATAGAGATAGATGATATTTGTACAATGACTGTTGAACAACCTGAATATAATGAAGATTTGAATAGAACAGTAACTGGAAATCAGGGGACTGAAATGCCGATAATGAATAAAATATTAGAAAATCATTACAAAAGTCATCAGAACTGCCAAGTTGCTGCACAAAAGAATAAACTAAATCCTTTTAGTTTAAATGACATAAGCTCGTGGCCAATACCTTTAGAGGTTGCATTAGTTACAGAACTGATTTCAAGAGGCCCAATTCAAAATAAGGAAGGACCTTTTGCTACAAAGACGAGAAGTGGTGCAGGGATTAAAGACTAGAAAAGAACAATGTCTACTGCGTGGTTCTATCGACTACTCAATAATAGAGAAAAAGTGCTTAGAACATGGATGGTATACTCTACGGTTAATAAATCTTTATATTGTTTTTGCTGCCGGTTATTTGCTTCTAACGATTTAAAATATGTACAAAACGCTTTTGTAAGAGATAGTTTTCAACAATGGTGGAAACTCTATCTAAAGGTAAAGCAGCGCGAAAATAGGTCTATCCATGTTGTATCTTTTGAAAAATGGAAAAAAATAGAAATGAAGATTCGGAACAGACAAACTATTGATAGATCACTTCAAGATCAAATTAAGAAAGAAACGAAGATTTGGATTAAAATTCTTGAACGAATCTTGGATGTGATTATGTTTCTAGCCAAACAGAATTTATCTTTTCGTGGTCATCGAGAAAGCGTCGATAACATTAATTATAATAGTGGTAACTTCCTAGAACTAATAAAACTTATAGGAAAGTATGATCCTGTCATGAAAGAACATCTGGTACATATTCGTTCAGCTCACCGGACACATTTGCCAATTTCCTATTTGTCACCAGATATTCAGAATAAATTTATTATTCTCCTTGCACGTTGTATGAAAGAATTTTAAGCGAAGTACAGAAAGTGAAGTACTACGCCATTCTTTTTGATAGTACATCAGGTGTTGCATATTTTTATATTGATCAGATGACAGAAATAATTCATTATGTAAAGATTGATGGTGACAAAATAGAAATTCAGGAGAGATTTTTGGGATTTCTTTCCATAAAAGAAAAATATGCTGAGAAAATTGCAGAAATGATCGTGAAATCACTGGATGAGGATGAGCTGTTTATCGAAAATTGTCATGGCCAAGGTTATGATAATGCTGCTCCAATGTCAGGTATTCGCCGTGAAATGTAACAGAAAATAAAAGATATAAATCCCAAAGCCGGATTTATTGCTTGTACTAATCATAGTCTAAACTTAGCTGGCGTTCATGCTGCCAGACGGAGTGTATATTCCACTACCTTCTTTGGAACAATGGAGAGAATTTTTACGTTTTTTTCCGCATCTACTCATCGCTGGGATGTATTAAAACAAACAGTGCCTGTAACTGTTAAGAGAGTGATTGAGACGCGTTGGAGTGTAAAGCATGACACAGTCAAGATCATCAAGTCTCATTATGCAGATGTTTTAAATGCTTTGGAAATTCTTATGGATCAGTCAGAAAATGCTGATACACGCAGTGATGCAGGTGTTGTATATGACTACTTTCCCATTTTTATGTTATCTTCATTTATAGAGTAAGATATTGCCTGAAATAGACAAAACTCAGAAATATCTCCAAACGAACGGTTTGGGTCTTGATTAGTAAGTGATTGCTATTAATGCTTTAGCATCGTTTTTCAGCAAAAATAGAAATAGTCTTGTTGACAAGGTACTGACTGAGGTAACATGTGAGCAAATGAAAACTCCTATTACAAATCGCATACGATGAAAGAAAAAAATAATAGTAGAGAAAGAAGACGATGCTGGCCTGTTACCGCAACAAGAGATATGTCGAGATATGTTATAATCTATTGATCGTTTGAATCAGGAAATTACACAGCGTTTCGAGCAACTCAATTTGTTAAACGAACGCTTTGGATTTTTGAGCTTGAAAGTATTACTCGATGTATATAACGATGAATACATAAAACAAAAAATTAATGAGCTACGTACTATCTATAACGATATTGATTCTGATAATCTCAAATCTGAAGTAGAAAGGTTGCGACGGCTTGTGAGCAGTTATCGTTCTACTGCCCAAAAGACAGACATACCAGTAAATTAGTGGTCAGTAGAAACCTTCCTTGCATGGATAGTTCGATGGGGTTTTACAGAAATGCTACCCAATTTGACAGTGGTTTTACGAATTTTTTTGACCATAAGTGAGTGTTGCCACTTGCGAACGAAGCTTTCCAAAATTAAAGCTTATTAAAATTTATCTTCGTTCGAAAATGAATCAGGTACTATTGAACGAGATCTAACAAAAGATATGGAGTTTACAGATGTTATCAAAGAATTTGCAAGCACCGAAGTCCGAAAGATTCGAATTTAAAATTGTGTTCGTTGTTTTTTCATCATTTATTAAAACAATTTTGCTGTTTACTCCATTTTTTAGAAAGAGATTCTAATTTTTATCTACTTTAATTTTTATCTATAGAATAACTATATATATTACGTAATTATTATTATATAAAGTGCTGTATTAAATAATTAAATCATTTGTAAACAATAAAATTTTATTGAAATTGTTTTATTAGTTTTTAAATTCAAAAAATAATAGTTTAACTAAAAAAATCATGTGGCGGGAACACACAAAGGGGACCGCTCCGGGCGCTGCCATCTATAGTTTTAAAGGGTTAGACCACTCTTGCGCATCAAAAAGAAAGGGTTATTTTTTGAATTTTTTTCTCCGCTACTATTAAATAAATCAAAATATCGTTTTAAGGGTTTATTCCACACATAATGGAGTATATAAAAAAAATTTTTTTTTTTCGAAAAAAGTTAAAAATGACAGCGTTCCAGCAGGTCGAATATGGACGTTTTTTTTCCGAGGACGTGCATGGCGGACAGCCTAAGTTTTCGTACACAGCACCTACGATGAAATAAAAAATTTTTTCGTTATTTACATTAGTTTTTCTACGGCGGTACACAAGATTATTATCAAAAATTGATTTGTCGCAAAATGGCACCAGTTTGAAGCGAACGTTTCGTTTTCAGTAAAAAAAATCGACTTTTATTTATTTAGAAAAAATGTAATTATTAATTAATTGTAAAGATCGTGTGTACCGCGTTAGATAATCTATTTAAGAAGCTATAGTAAAAATTTGAAGTCAATCGGATCAAAAATTGCTCGAGTTATGTTGCCCGCCAATTTGAAAAACATGGTTTCGAGAAAAACGCGTTCAAAGTTTTCAAACGTATTTACTATATGAAATTTTGCATTTATATGCATGTGAATTTTTTTTACCATCAGTCTGCTATCCCAGGACCATATAACATCCCTTCCACGTCTACATTTTCTTCGTCAGCTTCTTCGGAGCGATGTAAGGTCCTTACGAGCATCTTTTCGACTTTTCGACGCGGAGTGATTGGCGGCTTTGACTCGACGCTCGTCGATTGCAGTGCAAAAATTGTACATTTCGTTGCCGATTTTCAATCCCAAGGTTGCCATGACATCCAATAATCCCGTAAATCCATCATTGTATGTAATTACAGCCACATTAGTCGCTATGTCGATAATTAGTTTGCCGCTTGATATCGTTTTGGGTGCTATTGACCAAACGATGGAGTTCAAACTTTCGTTCGCATTTTGAGTATATCCTCCGAGGTAACGAGAAAGTAGATCCTCTCTTGTAAGGTCTTCGTATATTTTTTGTATCGCATCAAAAACTTTCATAGACATTGCCGGTTTATGTACGTATTCGTCAAGAAGATTCAACGCCTTTGATTTTTGCCATGAACACCAAGAATCAACGCCTTCGGGGCATTTATCGTGCTGAGGCTTTTCGTCAGTAGAGATTTTATGGTACAATGTGGACCATATTTCTTTGCGCATATTTTCTATCGAGTCGGTATTTCGTCGAATAGCCAATCCATAATAAATACTTAATTCATCGATCAACTTTCCAGTCAACATACCTCTGCCGCCAAGATTTTTCTTTTCTTTTTTCAAATTTCTGAGTCTCGTTCCCATTCGTTTTTGTACGTGCCCAATACACTCTTTTTTTTGTTATAGTAAAATCACCATATGGCTTGGCATCGACAAGGCTTTTATGTGTCTTGCTATCGCCATCTCCCACGTAATGCGCATATTTGACATTATGTAAAGCTTCGGAGCGCGAAAACATTTCGACAACTGCATCTGGTTCCATTTTTCCTGCACTACCGGTGTGATTACAATCACAGTTCGATTCGTGTGAAGCGTACCATTCCGCGTATTCGTCTGTGTCACTTTTCTTCGTCCAATACTCGCACTGTTTGCAATATTTTGATTTTACTAAAATATCGACCACTTTTCCAGTAATCCATCCGATCAAACTGGCAAATCCAAAGAGAGATGAAAAGCCACGCTTTCGCCAAGAGCCATCTCCGGAAACGGTTAGTCCATCAGTTTGTCCCTTTTCTTCAGATTTTTTCTTTTCTTCGTCAGCTGCATTTTTTAAAGATACAGCGTCAGCAGCTATACTAATATTATGAACGATATTAGTGTACACTTTTTTAAACACTGGCTTTGGAAAACACATAAATGCGCAAAATTTCTGGATCCCATTAAATCCAATACCTATTAATCTCATTGCAAATATAAGGCGTTGGTTAATGTCATAAGCGTTTCCATTAATTATTGCGCTACTGTCAATTGAAATATCTCCACAAGTTTTACACGTTACAACGATTTTGAATCCAAGGCCACGCTTATTTGACTCAGAAAAACTAACTTTTTCGCCGCATTTACAAACCAAAATTTCAGCCAGCATCATGAAGACGGGTATGAAATTGATAATTCGATATCCTAATGTGCTGTCGATTTGAATATCATTCTCCGATGTTGACGTTTTCAATTTTTTGGCAAGTCTTGAAACGTCCTCAGAGTTGCCTTCGAAGCTGTGACGGTTAGGTGGTTTTCTGTTGGTTATTTTGCTTCGGCTCGCACGATCTACAGATACTTTTGTACCTTTCTTGCCTACATACACTTTTTCACTCATTTTTCACGCTTTTTGTTATAATATTCACAATAAAGTCCACACGGCACGAATACTGAACGACAACGACAACCACGTGTACTGCGCGAGAGAATCGTTCTAACGGCCATTATGACGTATCTTCCTCAAAGAAAAGTCTAGTAACGCCTTCTGAAGGAAACTTATAGAAGTATAACTTACACGAAGTGAACAAAATTACCGATTCGGACTACGATGCTTCAAAATACAGCACCAAGCAGAGCTGCTTTATCGACCGTTTCGGAGCGCTTCGGAGCGCTTGACGTTGTTATATAAAATTGATTTAAAAAACTGTTTATACAATTTTCCGGCTGATAATTCCTATTGTATATTATTCTTGACACATTTATACGTCAATTAAGCCAATAAAAAAAAACGATAAAAATTTTTTTCAAGAGTGGTCTAACCCCTTAAAAGAATGAGAGATCATTTTATTATCAGGTACTGGAGATAAAGTTGTTATATGCACTTCATCCTATATTGCAATAACAAGTACATTAAAAATAATAATAAAATAAAAATAATAGCACAAAAAATTAACACAAAATTAAACTTACATTGGAAGAATTAGAGATCATTTCATTGTCGTCTACTCGAGATAAAGCTTACAATTTGATTTTTATTTTTTTGTGGAAAAATGGTAGGTATTGCATTATATTTTAATTTCTTTTTCCCATCTATTCGTGGTTTTTCCCACATTTCAGGTGAGAAATGTACCTGTTGCATATTAATAATAATATTAATACAACTTTTAAATATGTCCACTATAAATTAAACAATATATAAAACTTACCTCGCATACAAACCAGTCTTTTGTAACATCTATATTATTTCTTTCTATATTTGCAAGCCAATATTGTTTTCTTTCAATATTTCTTGGTAGGCGATGCATTGTGTGAATGTCCCGTTTTCCACGAGTTGGAACATTTCATTACACAACAGTAAGGCATTTTGTGTATTCTGTAAATAATGTGTATTGCATAATAAAATTCCTTTTATGATTAACATATTGTAAGAATGTTATTATTTGATAGGTAAGAAAGTTACTTATGGATTTTACACTTCTAACAAATGTGAAACTGACGAGTTGTAACACGATAATAATTTAACTTACTGTGTATAAGTTAATCGATTTCCTTGTGTCCTTTAAAAGGGTATACGTATGTATACGTATGTCCACGATATCACGATATAAATGTACTTCGAGAAAGCTGTGATCAATCCCCACCACTTACTGACGCCATTTTGAGGGGTAGTGGCCAGACTCTATCTTCTAGGGACACTATCGTTCTCCAGATTGCAGCGCTCGCCAATCATGTACACTGTTAAAAATGTCATGAAATTTCATGAACTTTTAATATACAATGGTAAATGATATTTAAATAACTCGTAACTGAAATGATATTTAATGTTCATGTTAATGAAAATTAATTTAAGTAAATTAAAATATATAAGTGTATTGAAATTTAATATACTTTTAATATACGAGAGATGAATAATATTTCAATTCACTGTAAATTAAGTAAACTTTAATGTACATGTTCATTAAATTTTGGCGCTTTTCGTCAAGAGCGAGGT
>NW_017299927.1:147238-150820 GCF_001594075.2 Trachymyrmex cornetzi | reverse complement strand
CTCGCCCTATGTTGCCATTTAAGATTTTCGACCCCCCTCGCACCCCCCCGGTCCCTTTGGAGGTGGGGGGGCGCCAACCCCCGCAGAAAGTAGATTTTTTGAAAAATCGTTTCACGTGTTTCAGCGTTTTTTTTTAATGTTGGAAGTTGTCGAAATATTTGACCGTCCCGGTACATAATTGACACCCTGTATATATATACATGTTTATTACTTTTAATAAATTACATGTCATTGAAATTTAAGACATCAATAAATGAACATTCATATACAACATTCATTATTTTTCATTGACGGGCTTGAACCAAGCTTCCTTTACATGTTAATTAAAAGTCATTAAGAAATTTCTAACAGTGTATATCACTAGCGCTCCTTGTGTAAAGAACGTCAGAAGGACACGAAACTAGCGGTCCTTGCGGAAAGAATGTCAGAAGGACACGAAAGGAATGTATGGAATGCGGTTGACGTTGATAATAATGACGACGAATTCTTGGATCTGAAAAATGGCAGTTCGGATATCTTTGCGTCGCGATATCTCCGCTTGTAGGATACGTAGAGAAAAAATAAAAACACTTTCATCATATATTTCGAGCGGTTGCAATCGATCGAGCACACTTAGAAGTTGATCGCTTCAGTCCTTATAGACTTTCCGATAACCTCGATCTGACGCAACTCTCCGGTTCGCGTAAAAGAGGCACGGCAATGTCGCTGCGCGTAGCTTAACACCGAGACACTACCAGTGTCTCCAAATACTCAATTATTTTCTTTGCAAAAAGAATTGAAAGCAAACGTGGTAGATTTTACGAGCACGTGTGAATTTTTCCAAAATGAATTGTTCTACTCTTGGGGAAAAAACCGAAAGAATCTGCGGAAAAATTGGAAAATTTCGGTTTTTTTCGATTCTTTAACGTAAGTTAAATTTCATATTATTAGTTAATTCTATAATAAATTATTGTTACTTTTCTTATATATGTATTTGATATATATATCACACAATATAGGATGAAGTACATACTGCATCATCAGTTACTATATTTGAAAATTCGTCAAATGTCTCATTTCCAAAATATAAAAATAGGAAAGCCATCGTCAATAGTTACTGTTACAAGTCTTGAAGAGGCAAATTCAAAACTCCAAAATGCATTATTACAGTCTGAACGGGCAAAAAAAGAAGTAGAACGGATAAAAATAAGAGCTAAACAAACGGAGATAAAGTTGAAGAAAGCAAATGCGATAATTTTTAAATTAGACAAATCAAAAACGCTACTGAAGAGAAACGCAAGGAAACTTATGGATGAAAACAAAAAATTAGTACAGAAAATACGTATATTAGAAACAAGCAAAAATATCGACATCCGCAAAATATTGAATGATGATCAGGTTGTAGCTCTGGACGAACAAAATCCACGAAGTTTAAAATGGAGTAATAATACCATTATAAAAGCTTTACGACTGAAAATGTCTTGTGGTAGTACTGGTTACACAGAACTTTTGAATCAAAACATTCCTTTGCCATCAGAGCGTACGCTTAGAAGAAAATTGGAGAATATTAAATTTGAAACCGATGTGTGTAATGATATATTTGATATATTACAACAAGTTTTGCAATTTACTGACAACCGTGAAAGAGATTGCGTACTAGTCATGAATGAAATGAGCATTGCTGCAGGAGAACAGGTTGATCCATCTACGAAATGTTCTTTTGGACTGTCAACTCTGCCCGATAAACATGGTATACACCAAAAACATGGAGAATGGACTGCGCGATTCGTATCTAAGTAATGTATCAAATGTGGTCGACAGTGAGAGAGAGGGACCGTGGAAGATGGCCAATTTCCCTCTCATTCTCTCTCCCATTACACCGTTGAATGGAAAGAGATAGTGATGACCGTTTTCCACGGTCCCTCTCTCTTACTTTTATCGACCATTTTGACACGCGAATTGCGCAGTACATTCTCTGTCTTTAATTTATACATAAATAAAGTGTTTGCAGTAGTGTTTTCATATACGGTAACGTTATGCCGCGATTCGTGACGCGTACGTGACGCGCGATATTCAATAAACATATTGCTATTCCGAAAAAACAGTATGCTTATTGAATATCGCGCGTCGCGTCGCGACATTATACTGAAGGTATGATGTTAACATTAAAATGTATTCCGATATACACTTCCAATACTTCAAACTTATATAGGCTTTCCTTTTAAAAGACTTAAATCAACACAAAATAACACACTCTCGACATAGTTTCTTAGTAGTATATTTTCCAATGTATCCGTATATATATTTTTTAAATAATTTTAATATCGTTCAATTGGTCAAAATAACATTTGAACACACTCTGACCCTTCTTTCGAGTAGAATTGAAAAGTATCGATTGAGTTAGAATTGTAAATGGAAAATACTAGAAATGTATAGCGAAACATATATTAGGATTTACTGTATTTGAGAGAACGCTAGTGCAAAAATTGCTCAATATGAATTTTTTTAATTACCTTTTGTTGTGTGCGTGTGTATGTGTAATTTTACATATATCTTTACATTTTATTGTTTTATTAAGTTCTTTCTCTTACTCTATTTTTCCTTTTCTTTGTCCAATACTATAAACTAATAGGTACAGTGAAAGAAGCTACACATTGTCTAATTTTCATGCTTGGAGGTCTGTTTACACGTTGGAAAATCCCTGTTGCGTATCATTATACTCCTGACAGTTTAAATGGTGCTATTTTAAAACCCATTATACTACAAATTATAGAAAAAGCTGAAGCTATTGGTTTATATGTCCATGGCGTGATTTCCGACATGGGTCCCGTAAATTGCAGCATGTGGAAAGCATTTGAAGGGATTGGGTGTAGCAAATATTCAAAAATTAGGAATAGTATTTCTCATCCTGTTGATCAAGGTCGAAAATTGTTTTTTATTGCTGATGCTCCGCATTTACTTAAAAATCTTAAAGCTTACTAAACAACAAAATTATTGAGTTGCCACAAAAATTCCTTCGGACACACAATTTATCCCATTCTATTGCTGAGTGCCAACATTTAAATGATTTAATTGACATCCAAGAAAATCTCCAATTTAAACTAACACCTAAGATTTCAAAAAAAGATATAACTTGCAGTACATTTAATAGAATGAAAGTAAATAAAGCGAGAAATATATTGAGTCGAGATGTTAGTAGTGCTTTGTATTTCTTCGCTGAAGAAAAAAATAGGCAAGAATTGAATAGTACAGCAACATTTATTGAAATTTGCTCTAAATGGTTTACTTTGGTAACTGCTCGGACATCAAAAATTGCATTAGGTAAAACAATAGGTAATGAAATGACGGAAAAAAAATTCGAGGACAGTATTGCGTTGCTGGAATCTGTTGTAGAACTATTTAGAGAAATAAAAATTGGTTACAAACCTACATTTAAACCTGTTCAAACAGGTATTATGCTTATTACAACCTCTATTATAGAATTGACAAAATATCTCGTAAATGAACGAAAATATTCTTATGTTTTAACATCTCGCTTTACGCAAGACTGTGAAACAACCTGACTTTGCGCGGACGTAGCTCGTCGGTCACGGGCTGCGGCCA
>NW_017299927.1:144725-146879 GCF_001594075.2 Trachymyrmex cornetzi | reverse complement strand
CTTTCTGCGTGCGCTCGTGATACGGCACGACTTCGACTGTCGGAAGCGTCCGACGGAGACGGGCAAATGCCTACCCCCTGGTTCTCGCCAAAGCCGGTCACGTATCACGGGTATGCGGAACTCTCGGCTCGGTCGCCTCTTTGCAAGGCTCTCGGAGCGGTCGCTGCAGCTGGTCGGGAACGGCCGACAGAGGCAGGGCGAGCCCTACCGCCGCGGTGCAGCGAGACGGTTCGAGGAGCCTGCTAGGAGCGGTGAGTCGGAGAGCGGAGCGGAATGTAATAACTGCCCGGTAAATGCCGGTAGGCAGGGAGCACCCTTACCACCGCTGTATTGCCTAGGAGATCGGAGCCAGGAATCGGTCAGTGCCAGGAAGCGGATCAGGAGCAAAAAGCCAGGATTCTCCTCTCGCCGCGCTTTTATACTAGATTGTTGCTCCCGCTCGTATTGTTCCGGAGTCATTCGGTGACTCTCGGCGGGGAACAATACGAGCGAGAGCTGCGGCGCTCGGCGTCGTTCGGCGACGTACGGTTTTTCGCGGACTTGCGAGTTCGCGCGGCCTGTAATTATGTTCGCATTGCCGGGAACGATGCCTTTTGGGGGTGCATCGTTACAACTGTCTCGAAAATGTTTTCTCTTCGATAAGAACAAGGCACCCAATTCCAAATGCTTTGCAGTTTAAGCAGAATTTAAAGCTTCTAGCAATATTAAAATATCTTCACACGCCACATACGTCCAATTACGATAAAGATGATGGAGATAATTGGTGATTTTTTAAAAACATCTAAAAAGGATAAAGTAATTGAGAAGAATATAGTCCTTCCTGAATCAAATCCTAATCAAACAAAACTCAGTTGGATAATGTTGAATTAAATCTTTTATATAACATAGCAGGCTATATTATAACAAGTATACGTAAAAATAGTACAATATGCTTAGAATGTTTAAATTCTGCTGGATCAAAATGTTACGATCCAAAGCAACAATACGCAAATCTGGTTCGGTTGCGGAGTTTTCGTAAAAACACACTGTTTTATATCAACAATGAAACGTTCATATATTTTTATAGGATGGAAATTATTATACGTCACTATTTATCTTATGTAAAACTAAATATGTGCAATTTTATAACATTTTACATGGACCAAATGAAAACTATAACATGTTCTATGAAATCATGTCACAATTTACCTTTGAAAATTAAAAAACGTTTTTTGTTTACAGAATGCGCATCTCTTGTAAAAAAGACAAATTAAAACAAAAAGAGTATAGTAGTAAAACACACACACACACACACACACACACACACACACACACAATGGCTATGCACTCTGTAATTAAATAAAACTATTATTGAAGCATCCTTTTGTATAATTATTTTTAAATCCATTCCCAGACATCACAAGACATACCTCTATATCTTTATTTTTCTTTTTTCTTTTTCCTTTTTTTCTGTTTTTTCCCCTTATGGGAATTGTATTATTAGATGGATATTAACATGATAGAATATTAACATGAATTCATGATTGCGGGGGAATTCACATTGATAAAACATCGCTTGGTTTTGCATTATTTATGTTATATACAATTATCTCTGAAGAAGGCTAAAAATGAGCCGAAACATGTAAGCGCTTTAATTTAATAAATAAGTTTTACTTTCTATATATTTGGAATTTGCGTGAACTTATGATAAATATAAATAAAACAAAAATATTTTTCTAGTAAATATTTTTTATTTAGATTATAATATCTTGTTAAGTATTTTCATAGCATTTACTACAATATGTACGAAATAAAAATATTCCATAATATTTATAATAAATATTTATAATCTATGTAACCTAGGACCACAAAAGTATTTACAAAATATTAAAAATATATTTTAAAATATTTTATTAATATTTTATAAATATTGTGCACTGTCTGAGTTAGTGTACAAATATTTCGAAGCGTTCATAGCCTTCATACTTTCAAACATATTGTAATCTATATACATATATACGCGCGATTTCTGTACTGTGTGATTGGTTACGCCATTGTGAGGCGGTTTTGGGATTGACCAATGAAAACATTCACGATGTGTGGCCAGACTCTACCTTCTAAGGACACTAGTCAAAAAGAGAAGGAGAGGGAAGGAATCGTTCCTCGAAAGGCGGG
>NW_017299927.1:141334-144701 GCF_001594075.2 Trachymyrmex cornetzi | reverse complement strand
CAAGCCGTTCTGAACATACGAGTGGTCGAAAAGTGATGATTTTTCATGAAAAATGAAGTAACATCTTCTTCTTCTTCTTCTCCTTCTCTGTCCGGAGTCACATGCACTTCTCTTGTCTCTCACCCTTCACTCACACCTCCACCAACTTTAACCTCCCCCACCCCCACCACTCCTCTTTTTTCGCCCTATTTCACTTTCTTTCGTCCTCTCTCGCCCCCTTTGGTCATCTCTCACCCTCGCCTGCTGGAAGTGTCCTATGGTCACTCAGGGTCGTAATTTTGACAATGTTAATATGTGGGAGGGTCAGGGTCATCGGGGTTGAAAGTGTCCGATGGTCATTTAGGTTCGTGACTTTTACAATCGTGACTTTTACAATGTTGGAGTATCCTCTTCCTTCGCCGCCACTCACCCCCACTACTCCTCTCTTTTTCTCACTCTATTTCGTCCTTTTTCAACCCCTGTTGTCTCGCCTGCCAAAAGTGTCCGATGGTCACTTAGGGTCGTAATCTTGACAATGTTAATATGTGGGAGGGTCATTGTCATCGGAGGTGAATTATCCATTTAAATTTTAATCGTTTCTCAATGGATAACGGTCGCCTGTTGAAAGTGTACGATGGTCATTTAGGTTCGTTTTAATGCTAAAAAAAAACGTATTTAAAACATATTAAAAACATCAATTAAGCATGTTTTAAACTTTTTAAAACACATTTAAAACATGTTTCTTATTAATCAATATGAGATGGGTGATTACTAAATCGCTGTATCCGCAGTCTCATGACAGTGCGGATAAATCGACGTGTTACGCTGTAGGGGAAAGTGGGCGAATTGTGAGCACTTAAGGGATATTTGTTTTTCTGGGATGGTTTTCTAAGTTCAAAGCGATATAAATAGGGAAATAGAAACTATAAACATTCTCTTACCATTACGTATTCTTATATTGAACAGTTTTTTATTCAATAAGGTCGTATTTGGCAAAAAGGAAAAAACGGAAAAGCGAAAAAATTTGTCACGCTTCGGGTAATTGTGCGCATGGGTTAGGGAATTGTGCGCAAAGCAAAAGTTGTAGGAAGTGAATGATTATATTTATTATATATATTTAGCAAAAATATAAAACTAACCTCTAATAATATTAATGCACATAGGCTTTAACAAAAATACAAAATTAACCTCTGCTAGGTAATACTAATGCATATAAACTTTAGTAAAAATAAAAAATTAATCTCTAATACTGGAAAATAGCTATATAGTCTATTGAAGATGGGTAATTGTGCTCATTTCAAACCGCCTGCGCATAGTTACCCGCCACGATCTGACTCTATATGAAATACGATTACTTCAATACTAATTAACCAAACTTAATAAATAACGGGTCGAAAGGCGCACATAATAACGTACTTTAATAACGTATGCAACTTTAAACCAACAAATTAAAAATACGGACTTACCACCTTATTTTCTGAACGCTGAAATAACAAGAAAATGTATGTTTTCACTTTTTCATCTTTCACTGTTTATCAATGTACTTACGTTATATCTTTTGTGGTTATAACTTAAGAGGACGACCTCCTGCGTAAAAATTTCATCAAGGCGATGTCTCTATTTATCGGCAAAGTACGAAACCAGGATGCGCACAATTACCCGCTGCGCACAATTCGCCCACTTTCCCCTAATCAAAAAGATAGCCTTTTGATTACAGCGTAACACGTCGATTTATCCGCACTGTCATGCGACTGCGGATACAGCGATTTAGTAATCACCCATCTCACATTGATTAATAAGAAACATGTTTTAAATGTGTTTTAAAAAGTTTAAAACATGTTTAATTAAAGTTTTTAATATGTTTTAAATACGTTTTTTTTTAGCATTAAAACGAACCTAAATGACCATCGTACACTTTCAACAGGCGACCGTTATCCATTGAGAAACGATTAAAATTTAAATGGATAATTCACCTCCGATGACAATGACCCTCCCACATATTAACATTGTCAAGATTACGACCCTAAGTGACCATCGGACACTTTTGGCAGGCGAGACAACAGGGGTTGAAAAAGGACGAAATAGAGTGAGAAAAAGAGAGGAGTAGTGGGGGTGAGTGGCGGCGAAGGAAGAGGATACTCCAACATTGTAAAAGTCACGATTGTAAAAGTCACGAACCTAAATGACCATCGGACACTTTCAACCCCGATGACCCTGACCCTCCCACATATTAACATTGTCAAAATTACGACCCTGAGTGACCATAGGACACTTCCAGCAGGCGAGGGTGAGAGATGACCAAAGGGGGCGAGAGAGGACGAAAGAAAGTGAAATAGGGCGAAAAAAGAGGAGTGGTGGGGGTGGGGGAGGTTAAAGTTGGTGGAGGTGTGAGTGAAGGGTGAGAGACAAGAGAAGTGCATGTGACTCCGGACAGAGAAGGAGAAGAAGAAGAAGAAGATGTTACTTCATTTTTCATGAAAAATCATCACTTTTCGACCACTCGTATGTCCAGAACGGCTTGACCGATTTTTAATTTTTTTTGCTCAAATTACTCGTGGCGATGCTGCCTTCAAAATATGTTACGTCCGATTCAAAATTTCTTGTATTTTAATAGTTATGCAACCTCCAAAAATGGACTTTGATCGTGCGGGATAAGAGACTTGTAGTGTCTCTTATTTTTGAACATGGCCGGAGCCACTACCGCGTCTCCTGATTTCTTGGGTTATACGTGGTTTTCAAAATACTGACAAAGTTTCATGCTATGCCAATGTTACATTACAATGTTTATTTCATTTAAATGTTATTAGAAAACAATTATTTAATTTTGATAAACTAAATGTTTTAATTATATTAGCACATCGATATGAAAACGGAATACTTAATTTAAGTACTTACGTAATACGAAAATATCTTCTAGGGGAGTATTTTTCAACTGGTATTAAACGAAATGCATTTGATTTTGTTGTAGCTCTTTATACTAAATATGATTTTATAGAAAATTTGGTTGAGCATCAAATTATTTCTACTTGTCGATGCATAACATGTGGTGACACGAAAGTTACTACTAATAATAATTTTATTTTCTCAATTTCTGTTAACAATTTGAACAAGAAAAGTTTTAATCTTAACGCTCCTGACTACTCAGCCAAGAACTCTGTGTTGATGGTGGCGACACAGAATCAGACGGCGGTCTGGCGAAATCGATAGCCCACACACTTAAGCACGAGCTCATGTCCGTGTGCTCGCCTGCGAGCACACGCACAATGGGATCGTGCTTGTATGTGCGTTACAGCTCTTCGCCACGATGAAAGGCTGAGCTAATAGGCACGATAAGTGACGATTTTGACAACAGTAGTTATACTAGGCCGGTTCTAACTCAGGGATACAG
>NW_017299927.1:139598-139826 GCF_001594075.2 Trachymyrmex cornetzi | reverse complement strand
CCCTCTCCATGTGGACATCCTCTTCGACGAGGATGTCCTCCTCCGCCTCAGTCAATTTAATTTTTTTTGTGGAGGCTCATTGTTTTCATGTCTTTTATTGTTTTTTAATCTCACACACACACAAATTATCGCATAAGCCAAGCTCAACGACACTACTGTGACTTTTTTTTTCCGCGAGTTGCGAAGGATCGAGACGTCACACGCAATAATGAATCTACGCTCAATCGA
>NW_017299927.1:136112-137121 GCF_001594075.2 Trachymyrmex cornetzi | reverse complement strand
AAATTAAATCCTATGCGCGCGGGATGTCACTTCGAGGTGCCGCGAGAAATTGTGATGAAACGAGCGGTGATCAGTGTGAAATCCATGGACAATGCGTGCTTCGCATGGTCGGTGGTTGCTGCTCTGTACCCCGCAGAAAGAAACGCAGATAGAAAATCGTCGTATCCACATTACACGACAGTGCTGAATTTCGCGGGTATCGAGTTTCCAATGACTCTAAAAGACATTCCGAAATTCGAACGTTTAAACGCGGTGTCGATCAACGTATACGGCATTGAAAATGGACAGATCCTTCCTCTGCGACTCACAAGTGGCACAAAGGAGAAACACGTCAACATGCTGTACCTGCAAGATCCACGCAACGACAGTGTAGCACACTTTGTGTGGATAAAGAACCTGTCGCGCCTAGTGAGCTCGCAACTCACGAGAAAGGAGCACAAAAAATTTTTCTGCGACCGGTAAGTATAATAATAAGAAAAGTATAATAATAAGAAAAGTAAATATATAATAAGAAAAAATATATATGGGGCATTCTTTGCCAAATCGATCAAGCCTCTGTCCAAAATTGATATGGACGGATTTCAACGTTTGACCCCGGAAAATGTTCGTCTTGAAAAGAGCTTTTAAATGAACCGTGGTCTTTTTGAAAATTCAAAATGGTGTCGCTGTATAACTTCGAAAGAGAAAAAAATAATTTAATTTTTAACTTATAACGCGCAAAAAATGTATGATAGCATAGATTAAAAAATGCCTTTCATGATAAAAATTATTTGTTCGTTTACCGGCTTTAAATTTGTGTAATATAGTTCATATTATGATTAATATTATGCGTATAAGTATTCCTTATATTTGTAATCAACTATCATAAAACTGAATAATAAATTTCTTAATTGAAAGGTAAAATTATCAAAGGCAAATACTCATTTCGAAAATATTAAAATATTCTATTTCAGTAAGTTTGATCACAATAAATCAATGAGACACTTAAATAAGAGATTTTGTAAAGCGC
>NW_017299927.1:135326-135680 GCF_001594075.2 Trachymyrmex cornetzi | reverse complement strand
TCCGTCCATATCAATTTTGGACAGAGGCTTGATCGATTTGGCAAAGAATGCCCCATATATATAAACAAAGTGAAAAAAATAAAAAAAAATTATTTCTCTATTTACAGATGCCTGCACTATTTTGGCTCGAGCCCTCAGTTGGAGATTCACAGCGAGGACTGTCAAAAAATGAACGACTGCGCCATTCGCTTGCCGAGCGAGGACGACAGATGGCTCGAATTCGACAACCACAACAACCAAGAACGCGTTCCATTCATCGTCTACGCCGATCTTGAGTGCGTCCTAAGGAAGACGAAGCCCGACGAAGAATATGCGTCATCGTACGAGTATCAGCGGCACGAAGCGTTTAGCATA
>NW_017299927.1:134072-135107 GCF_001594075.2 Trachymyrmex cornetzi | reverse complement strand
CGATACACGGGTCCGCGACCATTGCCACTTAACCGGGAGATACCGCGGTCCGGCACATGCAAACTGTAATCTATAAATAAATTATAAAAATTCATATACTATTCCGGTTGTATTTCACAACATGTCGGGGTACGACGCGCACTTTATAATTAAAGAAATCGCTACCGCGTACGACGGACATGTAGAACTCCTTCCGATAACGAAAGAAAAATATATTTCATTCACTAAACATGTCGATAGCACAAAAGGCCAAAATACAAATAATTTTCAGAAAAATTGTGTAAAATTACGATTTATCGATTCCTTCAAATTTCTCGCATCAAGTTTAGAAAAATTAGCGTCGTATCTCGAGAAGGATAAATTAAAAATTGTACGTTCCGAACTTTCAACGTTGTCGGACGAAGAGTTTGATTTGCTGTAAATCGTAAAGATATATCTTTCCGTACGAGTACGTTGACTGCGTTGACAAATTGCACGACACGCGCTTACCACCGCGCGAATCATTTTACAGTTCATTGACGGGCGATACAGTATCCGAGAGCGATTACGCTCACGCCTTGAACGTATGGAAGCGATTCTCCATCCGAATGTACAGCGATCTGTACTTGAAAACCGACGTTTTATTATTAGCCGACATTTTCGAAAATTTCCGAAATAGTTGCGTCGCGAGTTACGACCTCGATCCCGCGCATTATTATACACTGCCAGGTTTCACGTGGGACGCTATGCTGAAACATACGCGCGTAAGATTCGAATTGCTCACCGACATCGATATGATCATGTTCATCGAGCGCGGCATACGCGGTGGCCTCAGTCAATGTTCCGACAGATACGCACAGGCTAATAACAAATACATGCGTTCGTACGACCCATCGAAACCTTCGTCGTACCTTATGTACTACGACGTGAATAATCTGTACGGATGGGCGATGTGTCAACCATTACCGTACGCCGAGTTTCGATGGGTCGAAGACGTTGCGAATTTTGACGTGAGCGCGATCGCTCCGGATTCGTCTACCGGTTATATTCTCGAGT
>NW_017299927.1:133219-133596 GCF_001594075.2 Trachymyrmex cornetzi | reverse complement strand
TGGGTATGTGCATACTTGACATATCGAAAGTCTGCTTGTACGAATTTCACCACGAGTACATGTTACCGATGTATCGCGACAAGTGTCAAATTATGTACACCGACACGGACAGTCTCATTTACCGTATAGAATGCGACGATGCTTACGAAATTATGAAACGCGACATCGCTAGATTCGACACAAGCGATTATCCGACGGACAACGCATACGGTATGCCTCTCGCGAATAAAAAGGTACCCGGGCTGATGAAGGACGAGAACAACGGTGCGATAATGACAGAATTCGTTGGACTCAGAGCGAAGATGTATGCGGTGAGAGTGGACGGCAAGAACGACACTAAAAAGGCAAAAGGTGTAAAGAGTAACGTCGTAGCGCGA
>NW_017299927.1:132469-133174 GCF_001594075.2 Trachymyrmex cornetzi | reverse complement strand
AATCGTGTATAAGATCTAAACTGCACGAGGTATACACGATATTCGAATCGAAAATCGCTCTGAGTCCATACGACGACAAACGGTACGTCGTACCGGACTCGACGAAAACGTTATCATGGGGGCATTGCAGGATACCTTCGTAATATATGTATCATACGTTTTTTTCTGTTTCTTTTTTAAATTCTTTATATGTATTATTATTATTATTATTATTATTTTAATTTACATTTTATGTATCTTTTTTACATTTATATACATATTATATATGTTATTATTATGTATTACTATCATTATAATTTACACCTCACATATGTATAAAAAAAAATGCACGAATTAAAATTGTATCGAATGACATTGTTTTCTTTCATGTATCCACGAATTGTGCGATCCATCGAATCCCAGAGCTGTGTGAAGTTGGCCCCCCCACTAATAAAAATTTAAGAATGACCATTACCATTCGTTTGGTGGTCGTTTGGTGGTGTTTGGTAGTCCATTCCGGACGTTTGGTAGTCAAAGATATAACGAATAATATCAAAAAGAGACGAACGTGCGTGAAGTTGGCCCCCCCACTTGTAAAACTCGGCTTTGCAGACTGCACGTACAATAATCTCTGTAAGCATTCGTTTGGTGGTCGCTTACTAACGTTTGGTAGTCCATTCCCGATGATTGGTAGTCGATATTATAACCGAAAATATAAAAAAACAA
>NW_017299927.1:123909-130660 GCF_001594075.2 Trachymyrmex cornetzi | reverse complement strand
CCCATGGTGAAAAACTAGGGGTTCCATTTAAAAAAACCATCGTGACCCCTGAATGACCTTCAAAATGACCTTCCAAGGATTTTTCAAGGTCAGCACCATACTTCCCCCGTGTAACCCTAAACTTTTCATACGAAACATTTTTCTCTATCCCTACTAGTTTTCGAGATATTTGACTGGATCACTTCAGATGGTCCACCTTGTATATAAAATATGGTAACATAAAATAAAATTTGTATTATATTTATAAAAGTTTCATTGTGTGTGTGTGTGCGCGCGCGCGCGCGCGCGCGCGTGTGTGTGTGTGTGTGTGTGTGTGTTGCGTGTGGGTAGGTGGGTGCACGCGCGCGCGCGTGTGTAATATATTTATCATGACGAATTTAATGTTAGTATATATATTGCTGCATGTGGTTCTATCTTTGCTTCTTCATTACAGCATTGCCCGGACTTCATTAAATCATTATATATTCTCCATGTGCCGTGTATTCTTCTGATATATGCTATGTAATGTTGACTAGTATACGCGATTACACCGGCTAATCTAAAAATTCAATATAAGGCAATGATGAATTATCATCATAATGAGTGATTTTTAAAAAGGTTTATATAGTCACATGTTCATAAAGACTATGCTTCCTAAATATCTAATGTCACAAATTTAAAAAAATCATGTTAATTACAATTTTTAATTATTAAAAAATTTATATGTCTCTTTTCATGTACAAATAATTTTTACATATTTAAAATTTTTAATATAAAATATTGTAAAAATACCAATTTATCATATATGTATATATACATATAAAGTAAGAAAACGGAATTTTATTTAAATAATGTGCAATTGCAAGGTATATTATTATATTATTACAATATAATATAATGTAATATATTATACCTACTATATTATACAATATTTTAATAGATATTTTATTATGTTTGCGAGAGTAAAATTATTTTACTCATAAATTACAATTCATTATGTATATTTCCATATTTTTTATCCCCTTTTTTTTATTACCCTTGTATTTTATTGTCATAGAAGATTTCTATTCAAGTAGTTATAATAAAATTATTTTTGTGCATGCAAAAAATTAAATGTACTCTATTTCTTATTTATATACAAATTTTTATGTAAGTTTTATTTGTTAGAAACATATTTTTGAATAAAGTTGCAAATATATATCATACCTATGTTCCTGTTTTAAAATATTTATTGTTATAGGAAAATCTTTTAATTGACAACTAATGCCTGTCTTATCATCCAAACATGCCCGAATGTCAAGTTCAATATATAGATGTAAATTAAATTTAACGTATTCAATACGGCGTCCAGGACATCCAGATTGTTGACATTTAACATTCCTTATTTGGAAATTGTGATGAAGTGCTTCTTCCAAGCACATGAATCCTTTTTTATGAATTATTTGATGATTAACACCAAGTACTGATATATTATGTATCTCTTTTTGACATTCATGTGAGGAACATTCAGATATTTTATTGACGCATGGTTGATCTTTAGTAAGATTTGTCCACATCACAGCAATATTATTATATACGTCTATTATATGCACATTGCCAGCTTCTGTTGTTGGTAACTTTAATTCATTATTATTTAATAACAATATAATTCTCTCCTTATAAATAATGGTATTTACATCGTTATTTAAAATTAATTGACAAAATTTTAGGAAATTGTTATTCGAATTATTTATATAATTAAAATAATTTTCATCTTCTAAAGCAACAAATGTAATAATTTGGGCAATCGAGTCAAAAGGACAAGTATTTTGAATTTCATATGTAGTTCCATTGATTTTCAGTGGTTGTAAGAAAGAACCATTTCGGAGGAAGAAATTTTTTATTGATTTTTTTAACTTTCTGTTTTTAATATATTTTATTTCCGGATATGGCTTGAAATATTTGGATTTTTTGTTAGTAAGTCTGTTTTTGTAAGGAGATTTTGTACGTTCTGATAATTTGATATTTTCATTGATTTCTTCATTTTGTTGTAATGAATATGTTTCAATTTCACCTTTATTCATCCAATTTTCATATTGATTCATATCTTCATTGTTATCAATTTCCTTATCAATATTATTATTTATATGAGTAGTCTTTAGGTTATTGTCATTAATATTTAAAACATTATTGTTCATATTAGAAGTTACAATAGCAGCAGATGCTATTTTCATAGTTCCATCAATGGATCGTAAATGCATCTTAATAAATTTGTCTGCACGCAAAGGAGTTTGTACATTTTTGAAAGTGTATTCTCGTAAGTCTTTAAAATATTCTTCACAATGTGCTGATGTTGCACGTACATACTTCGAATTAAATATGGGAGCTAAAACTCCAGACCATAATGGAAATTCTAAACATAATCTTGTTAGTTGTTTATAGAATTCAGGTAAATAAAAAGCATTTAAACGAGAAGCTTTTATATCACTATCTATTTCCGCTTGTATTTTTAACTTCTCAATCCAAATATGAATTTCGTCACTATAGTTATCATCCTCATGATTATTTGCATTCATTATAATATCGTTTTCTTCTATTTCGTCAGTAACTTCTATATTATCAATATCAAGACTAGTATGATGAATTTCGATTGCAATATAATGTTCTAATTTTTTTTTTGCTTCCTTTGCTGGTGAAGGGAATCCCGTACTATAATATCCTTCATATTGTAGAATACTGACGGTTAATGTAAACAATAAAATTGATTCGAATTTTTGGAATGATTGACAACTTATCATAAGTGCAACACATCTTACAAAAAATGTTTTTATTTCGAAATGTTTTTTATCGAAACATTTCCAACGGCAAACAAGTTTTATTAAGTGTGCAACATCAACTCTTATATATGTATCAGCTGGTCGAATAATTTTGGTATTGCAATTATTAATCGCAGAATAGCACGATGATACATATTCTTTAATAGTCATTCGATTAAAAGCAGATGTCATTGCGCCTAAAAAAGCTCTCGAATAATCAGAAATTGCTTCTTCTGGTTTAGTTGCACCCGCACGTAACCATTCTTTAATCCAATATTCAATGGAATTGGTGTCATGTTTCTCAGATATCATTTCATGAACTGGTATTGTTATTCCATCAATGTTTACAACAATGACATATAAAAAAATGTGGCCACTCTTTAAACCATTTGCAATTAAAATTTTTTAAACAAAACTTCCTGTTGCATCCATAACAATTCTTCTATATGGTTTTTTCCGACAATATTTTTTGTATACATGCATTTGCGTTGGAGTTCTGTAATGCACACAAACTTTATCTAAAGTAATTTCATGTATGCTACTGCAGTATGGAGATGTGTGTTTCATTTTTCTTATGGTATAAATTGGATCTTTGCCGTCTTTTGGACCAACATCTAAAGTTTTGTCATGATATTCCTGTTTCACTTTACGACAGATGATTTATATAAAAGAGGAGGTTCAATATCACCAATTTTCATTTCTTGCGTAGCTATCCTTCTTCGCCAATTTGAGACCCCTTCAACTAATAAATCTTTTCCAATCATTGGCCGTTTTTGAAAACGAAGTTGTCGTTTTATTTTTTCATGTGAAATTATCGATATATCTTTTGTAATACACCGCATAATCAAGTCTTCTCCTCTCTTAGGTTCTGTATCTACATAAGCAGTAAAAGGAGATCCACAGGATTTACTTTTGCATTTCCCATTAATTATAATAAAATAAGAACGATTATCAGAAAAAAAAACTTTTGCTCTTTTAAATACATATGCACATGGTAATTGCATATTACTAAATTGACGCCAGAATTCATCGCTAATAATGTCACTCCAAGCACCAGGCTTAAGACAACCATATCTTTTGTCCTTATATTCTATATTCCAGCTTTTATTTCAGTCCAGAGTTCATATGTTATATAAAGATTAAATGTACTTAAATTATGATTCTCTTTAGAAATATCCAATGTAGTATTTGATTGTTCAGTAGTATCTAACGAGGACGTTGTATCATTTTTGGATTTTTCAAGTTTATCTTCTTCAATATTTAAGTTTAATTTCATTTGAGTTAAAATTCCTCGTCTATTTTCACGTACATTTATATATACACTATGTGCATTCCATTTATTATTCAAAGCGTCACTAATACCCTGCCATATCTTTGAAGTATATGGTGGTAAATTCCTATCTTTTAAAAAAACATCACTGAACATTTCAAGAGCTGCTACAGCTTCGTTTACTGATACAGAAACACGTGGCATCTAAAAGGATTAAAGGCTGGATTTATAAAATATCATTAATAATAAATTATTAATATTATTAATAAGATTAAACAATAGAGTGATTCAGACTAGCCGAAGGGTTCGCCGGCACGTACGTATTCCTCATGAAAAACTGAGTCGAAAAGTCCTCTACATTTTTCAATTTTCGCAAAAAAAAGTTTGAAAAAATTCCCAAAAAATCTGAAAAAATTCTTAGAACTCCATGAGAAGAAAATAAATAATTTTTGTCTCATGCAGTTTTTTAAAGTTGATGGTAGTTGAGCAAAAATGATTGAAAACCAATATTCAGCAATTTTTAGTAATTAATATTATTAATATCTCATTAACTGTTGCGACCACTGCAAAATGGTACAGGACTTTTCGACTCATTGTCAGTTTTTCATGAAGAATACGGACATGCTGGCTCCTTCGACTAGTATGAATCATCCTATATATAGGTAAGCAGTTAACCTTAAAAAACTTGAACAGAAAATTATTAATCACACTATCTGTATTAAAGACAAATCTGTATTAGAGAATGGACTGCGCGATCCGTATCTAAGTAGTGTATCAAATGTGGTCGACAATAATCAGAGAGAGGGATCGTGGGAGACGGCCAATCTCCCTCTCATTCCCTCTCCCATTACACCGTTGAATGGAAAGAGATAAAAATGGCCGTCTCTCAGCTAACACAAAGTTACAGTCAATAATCTCTATAAGCATTCGTTTGGTGGTCGCTTACAGATGTTTGGTAGTCTATTCCCGATGATTGGTAGTCGAATAACTGAAAATATCAATAAACGGCACATGCTTGCGAATTGACCCTGTTTGTTTCTAAAGTTCGGATTTTTCGATTGCATATATAGGCTTTGTTCCAAAATAAAAATAATCTATGTCTTTGAGTAAAATCATCTAATATACAATAATGTAACAAGTATATATAATATCAAACACTATAATATGATTACAACATTGTTTGCTTACCTTATTAATAAATGAATTACGTACGAATTATAGAGTTCCCTTAGAAAAAGTATTAGGGCAGTTACATATGCAAGTGAGCAATAACAGTGGGAAGTCACGTGGGTTGGGTCACATGGCACGTTGATCACGTGAGTCACGTGGCCAGAGATGTACATATGTAGCTGCGTTCCGATAGTCACTGAAAGTACTAAAAATCTATAGTTTACGTTGCGTGTACTATAGATTTTCAGAACTAAAAATAAATTTTGAAAAACGGCCTATATATGCTTTCGGGAAAGTCGAGTTATAGAAATGTACATGTTCACGAGTATACATGATTTTTTGATATTTTCAGTTATAATTTCAATTATCGGGAATGAACTACTAGGTCAGTAAGCGACCACCAAACGAATGCTTACAGAGATTATTGTATGTGCAGTCTGCAAAGCCGAGTTTTACAAGTGGGGGGGCCAACTTCACGCGCGTTCGTCTCTTTTTGATATTATTCGTTATATCTTTGACTACCAAACGTTCGGAATGGACTACCAAACATCTGTAAGCGACCACCAAACGAATGCTTACAGAGATTATTGTATGTGCAGTCTGCAAAGCCGAGTTTTACAAGTGGGGGGGCCAACTTCACGCGCGTTCGTCTCTTTTTGATATTATTCGTTATATCTTTGACTACCAAACGTTCGGAATGGACTACCAAACATCTGTAAGCGACCACCAAACGAATGCTTACAGAGATTATTGTATGTGCAGTCTGCAAAGCCGAGTTTTACAAGTGGGGGGGCCAACTTCACGCGCGTTCGTCTCTTTTTGATATTATTCGTTATATCTTTGACTACCAAACGTTCGGAATGGACTACCAAATACCACCAAACGACCACCAAACGAATGGTAATGGTCATTTTTAGATTTTTATTAGTGGGGGGCCAACTTCACACAGCTGAATCCCAGCCACTTGACGTACACCTTGTCTCCCTTCCTGCGCAGTACTTTCTCCACGAGATACACGTCCAGATGAGTAGCGCGATGCAACTCATGCTCGTAAAACGCTTCAGCGATAGATCAGTCACTCCTTGTTAGTCAGTCAATTGACAAATCAGTCATTTCCAACAAAAAAAAAGTTATAAAAATGTATTCAGTCAGTTAGTCAGTCAGTCAGTCAGTCATGTAAAATCTGTGATCCTCGCAAGGTTTGGAGATGCAGTATGAATATTCTATTTACAGCTAGTGTTTTAGGCTCAACAAAATTGCTCACACTTTTTCAAAGGATTTACCGATTAATTCCATACATTTTTCGCTAATAGTTCATCAGCAGTTCGATAGCCTACCAATATCTATTGAATATCTATTGAACGCTGTTCTCTAGATACTTAATAATGCCACGAAGAAGTGAGATATAAAATATCGATGATCGATGTAAGTATAGCAGATAAAATGATTATGTCCTTCGTTATGTTTTTCCATAGTACATATATCGTGTTGTCATCTCTTACGTATATAGATACATTCATATATATATATATATATA
>NW_017299927.1:122590-123658 GCF_001594075.2 Trachymyrmex cornetzi | reverse complement strand
ACACGTTCATACATACACGTTCATACGTACACGTTCATACGTACACGTTCATACGTACACGTTAATACGTACACGTTAATACATACACGTTTATACGTACACGTTTATACGTACACGTTAATACGTACACGTTCGTACATACACGTTAATACGTCCACGTTTATACGTACACGTTCGTACATACATGTTCGTACATACACGTTCGTACATACACGTTTATACGTACACGTTTATACATACACGTTTGAAACGTATGTATACTGTCGTGTAATGTGGATACGACGATTTTCTATCTGCGTTTCTTTCTGCGGGGTACAGAGCAGCGACCACCGATCACGCGAAGCACGCATTGTCCATGGATTTCACACTGATCACCGCTCGTTTCATCACAATTTCTCGCAGCACCTCGAAGTGACATCCCGCGCGCATAGGATTTAATTTGTTCACGTTAACAGTCAAATTGAGGATTCGCGATAGCGCCCACCCACTGTCGCGTTCCTGGAACTCTTCGAGCGATGTCAAGATAGGCTCGACGACGTGTCGTTCGTACCACTCACGCATATCGGTGCATCTATATATCTCGCTGTTCTTCGTGTTTATACTTTTATTGGCACGTTTGTCTTTTGTGACGAAGTCGCCGTTGAACGCTGTGTTCACTTTCACACTACCGTGTCTTTCCACAGCGTCTCGCACTCGCTCTAGCACTACATCGCCAGCGTCTTTCAAAAACCGCTGCGGCTCGATGTGATTAGAGTTTATCACCGCGCCTGTCACTATACGACTCTCGAATGTTGTTTCGATCTCGCGTCATCGAAGTCCGTAACCGGCGCCCACATGCACGAATCTTCCACGCACCGAATCCTTCAAACTCTCGAGCCTCGCGATTCTCGCCACCACGGATTGTCTGTGTCCAACGGCGAGGCGCGAACGCTTGATACGACTCTGCTCTTCTATAAATTCTATTAGTTCGTCGCATCGTTGTTCCCATGCGACGTACTCTTTTCTAGTATTCAGCTGGATCGCTTCCTCTATCAAATCGCTCTCCATGTTATCGGTTGCGTTGACTAA
>NW_017299927.1:120868-121572 GCF_001594075.2 Trachymyrmex cornetzi | reverse complement strand
GAGCTATTAACTTTAGTTTTTTTAAATACGTATGAAAAATCGGTGTAATTATAGATGAATAAAATAAAATAAAATAAATTCGTTCGCATCGCTATATATGTACTTTATTTTACTACCCATCCTTTGCCCTAGTAAAAAGAATAAGAAAAAACGTAACGTATTGTGAAAATTGAGTCATAAACAGACAATGGAAAAAAAGGATGTCGTACTTGCATTCTATCGTCGTATACTTTCTTTCCTAACAGGCGCCCTTGTTATTTATGCATTTTTTGTAGTGTCTAAAATTCTATAGACTGCAAACATTTATTTATTTATTTAGGATCTTAACTGTTTCATTTCTTCCATAAGTGTTTCTTGTGCGGCGCAAAAGTAAAACGTACTCTAGGTAGGGAATTGCTATGGCAAAGGACGCTTCTCGACGTCAGTCTCTGTCGAATCCCGTCCGCTACACGAGCATAACGAAGTTTTGAGCTATCGATTGAGCGTAGATTCATTATTGTGTGTAACGTCTCGATCCTTCGCAACTCGCGGAAAAAAAAGTCACAGTAGTGTCGTTGAGCGTGGCTTACGCGATAATTTGTGTGTGTGTGAGATTAAAAAACAATAAAAGACATGGAAGCAATGAGCCTCCATAAAAAAAATTAAATTGACTGAGGCGGAGGAGGACATCCTCGTCGAAGAGGATGTCCACATGGAGAGGGACG
>NW_017299927.1:118485-119036 GCF_001594075.2 Trachymyrmex cornetzi | reverse complement strand
CCAATTGTTGATATCAAATCTTTTATACAAATGATACATATCATTAGTTCTACTAAACAGCAAACGTGATTAGTTATCAGTTTCACGGACGATTAAGTAATTGGCGTTGGTGAAACTGGCATAAATGGTGATTCTTTACGAGAAGCACCATTTGGGCCAGTTTCACCAACGCTTAGCGCTTTTTTTACCTTATTTTTAAGAAGGTAATTTTAAATATAATTTTAAAATTCCATAGAGAGAATCTTTTATACACATGATACATATCATTAGAGTTAAGTAAATAATAAAAAATTATAAATCACAAGTATAAATTGCAGACGTTTCGACATCATTTTGTGTTTGCTTCAAATGTATTAACCATATTCTAGATATAGTAAGAAACTTTACTTTATATCATTGGGACGCTTACTACATCTAGAATATGTTATTCCTACATTTAAAGAGGACGCAATAATGATGTCGTCACGTCTGTAATTTATACTATAGATTTATAATATATGACAGTTATTTCACAAAGGAACATCTTGTGTTGGCTCACATTGACAATTTTT
>NW_017299927.1:110123-117853 GCF_001594075.2 Trachymyrmex cornetzi | reverse complement strand
CTCATGATTTATAAAGAAAATTACTTACGTGTCCTCTACTATCTATGCCATCGATGTGACAGTTTTCCTAACCTAATCATCAGCCACAGATCAGCCTCAGCCACAGAACACATATGTGAAGTGACCATGCACATTGTCAGCGCCATATTTGCCTCTAGCGCCGAAAAATCGAAAAGGACAAATCCCCCACCCCATAGCCTTGTCGACGACGACGACGATGACGTTTCTTAAATGAAAAGTTTCAATTTCGGATTTTGCATCATTTTACATCGCAATATCTCCGCTCGTAGAGCACGTAGAGAAAAAACAAAAACACTTTCATTATATATTCTGAGCGGATGCCATCGATTGAGCACACTTAGAACTCAATCGGGAAAGCCGTTATTGAGATCCCATAATCGCCGTCTGGAAATCTTGACAGATTCGCGTATAGTATCCACGGCAGTGTCGCTGCGCTTGGCTTAGCGCCGAGACACTACCAGTGTCTCCAGATAGAGAAGGTTCATCTTGGATTAAAGCTGATGACACGCAAGTTACAAAAAAGCAATGGCCTATCGCTGCTAAAAACATTTATACATTATTTTTAGAAAAAGTTGATAATAAATAATATGTTCTAGTAGTACGCACACGTATGAAAAGATATATTATTAATCATATATAAGAATATAAGATGTTTAATACTACAAAATGCATGATATCTTAACAAAATGACTTTTAAAAAAAAGGTAAAAAAAGGTGCTAAGTGTGCATGTACCTTCCATAAAAAACTGTTACATAAACTAAAAAAACCGTTACATAAATAATATAATTCAAGTGGTAATATTGTTAATTTTTTATTATAAATTATCCCTCAGTAGTACAGTATGCATGTATTAAAAAAAAATGAAATAAAATTTTCAAATTGCGCCAATTACAAAAAGAATATAAATTTTCTTGCAACATATAACATATATTATTGTACTTTGTAAATTGCGAAAAAAACATATATTTTATTGCAACATATAACATTTAATTAACGAGATAAAAAAAGTGATACGTACTTTTACCTTTCTATTCAAGAGTCTTTTATATTTGCAATGGAATACAACAATTAATCTCAAAAAATTAAAGACGAAGCATCACAAAATGAGAAAATTTTATTAAAATAACAAAATGTTATATGTAAAAAAACTTGGCGCGCTGTTCTAGACCTCAAAATATAATAAGATGATCATCAAATAATACCAAATAAGAAAAGTAATGAAGAGATTTAAGAAAGAAAATGAGGTGAACTGTAGCAATATACAGCGTGCGTGCGTGTGTGTGTGTGTGTGTGTGTGTGTGTGTGTGTGTACGAGAAAATAATTAAAAATATGAAAAGTAATGAAGAGATTTAAGAAAGAGTATGACGTGAATTAATAATATAAAGCGTGTATATGGTATATACGCGAGCAAATTTAGATAGGCATACGACATAGATTTAATATAGAATAAATATTTTTATGGTGCGCGTTATATATTGTAAAAGCGTATAAGAATGATAATGATTTCAGATTTGTAAGACATGCGATTTAAGTTAAATTTAAAAGTAGATTTAAAATTAATTATAATTTAATTGTGTGTGTGTGTGTGTGTGTGTGTGTGTGTGTGTGTGTGTATTATAATTGTGATTGTAATTTTAATGTTAATTAATGTTAATTAAACAGTAAACATCGTTTATTTCTTTTATACAATATAACATTTACTTATTGTATTTTGAGGTCTAGCACAGCGCGCCAAGTTTTTTTGTTATTTTAATAAAAAAATTTTGTTATTTTAATAAAATTTTCTCATTTTGTGATGCTTTGTCTTTAATTTTTTGAGATTAATTGTTGTATTCCATTGCAAATATAAAAGACAGTACGAAAACAAAGTATATCCTCACCCATGGGATATCCCGCGGGGTGAGGGGCCGGGGGGAAAACTGGGCGGGAGGGGTACTGTGGTGCGGGGGGGCAGCCAATGAGCGAGCTGCTTTTGCCTCCCACCACCTCTCGCAGTTTTCCTCCCCGGCCCCCGTCCCCACGGGTGCATGTGTGTGTGAGCTCGTGACGTCACGACGCGAGGAGCGACGTGACGAAAGTCCTACGAGCTCGAGAGCGGAAGGGCGACTGAGGGAGTTCGCGCGTTTTTTCGCGCCATTGCCCGTTCGCCCTCCCTCCCCCTCGACCCCCTCGCGTATTCAGAACCCCCTTTGCCGTATGCTCGATCTCGCTCCCCTCGACTCGCGTATCTGGAATCCCCTGTGCCGTATATTCGATCTCGCTCGCACCAACGCTCGCGTCGACGAATTGGAAGATTTTTGGAAGGACACACCGCGACATGTCACGACACGTTTCGTGGGTGACGTCATCGATGCGTTCGATTGTACCACACACTTTTACTGTCATGTTTTGTTAGAGTGTTAGTGTAATAAAAGATATATTTAAAATAGGAATGATTTCCTTTTATGCTTTTTCTGTTGGGATACCACATCCTTAAGGATGTGATAAGAATCTATTGTCCCTTCGTTATCTTTCGTAACAGTACCTCAATTTCTCATGCGTAGTTTTGTCTCTTATAAGGATATCTATTTTTATGCAGTTTTGTGTCCTCGATAGAAACCACATCCGTTAACACGTTCGATGGGGACAATGATATACGAGTATGTCCACCGTATCGATGCTCGTCGCACGATTAAAAAGATCCTCCACCTCCTTATCCATCTCTCTATATTAAAAAAATTCCTACCCTCGCTTACACGTGAACCAGAGCGTTTCACCACAACTATCTGTAGGTATATCGAATTTAATTTTTTCAACGATCCTTCTATAATCACTGATTTTTCGCACACCTTTTACAGCTGCGTTCTCATACCTTCTTGTGCGATCGTCAACAAGAACTACCGCGCTTTTCATCCATAAAATCTCTCGCGAACAGTGATTTCCAATTTCTCTCCGTAAATGATGTGTAGCTAAATTCCAACACCTCTTCTCCTTTATACAAGATGTAACCAACGTAGAACTCGGTAACAGACGCTCGGTAACAATACATCGTTGTTCGTACTCACGTTCGACCTGTTATCGCTGTTCGTACTTTCATGCGAACTGTTATCGCTTGACATATTAAGCATTCCAAAACTCAATGTGAAAAGGACCTTACCCCGTACGCAGTTATATATCGTTCCATCGTCGGAAATATTAAAAAACCACAACCCCCTCTTATCTAATACATATATTACAAATAAAGGATGTATATAAAAATAGACAACCATGACACATCTTATCATATTCAAAGGATGTGGTATCTTCACACATACATACACTCAGGATATGTGTAATGAAAAGAAATCTATCGATTCAAATTTTCCTTTTTATTTTAATAAAATGCACGCTGTAATAAGCACATACATCGAGTATATAAAAGATATAAAGGTATTACTTGTTTATATATAAAATAAAGATATAAACGTATAGTATTACTTGCTTTGAAATCGCGTCCACTGATTAAATAGTTTTAACACATTCTGTAACGCGCAACATTTACTGTGTCTTCACACCGATACGTATTGGTAGCGTCTAAAGTTTTAAGTGATTCAATCTCACCGTAATGCACATCGATCGTTTCCACTATAATGTCATCATTGTTCAAAATATCTAGTAACCACCCCCTTTTTTCAAATCCCTTCACATATACAATTGTTCCACTTTCTCTACCAACAGCTTCTGAAATCAAACGCTGCGCCGTACGATATGGTACCATCCCATCATTCCACCGCAATCCGTGATGATGTGTCATCACCCATGAGGCGTGTGATTGATCAGTTTTCGTCAGAAAACGCCATGGCATCGGGCATGTAAAAATGTAATATGTCAATTCACTCCCATTCTTTAGAACTGCTACCTCCTTGACAACAAATCGCTTATCTACGAGAAATCCTTAATGAAAAAAACATACACAATGATTTAACAAATACTAAACATATTTGTAAAATAAACAAAAGATATACCTTGCAACTCGACAAACGTTGGCACCATAACGATAAACGTTGTGATATATCACCACGAACGATTACATCAAACTAAATGAGGTAATCGTGTGGTGCGTCTCTTTTATCATGTCTCACTCAGGATATGTGTCTCGCTCTCTCGGTACAATCGCAAGTAAAAAATGAAATAAGATATGAATAGAATATATGATAAGAATATAACATGTAATTATCGTATGTGGAACGGTTGTCCCTCTCTCATATATATTTAATAATAAACATTTTTTCTTTCCTTCGTTACTGATGGTACTTTCGTCAAATCGTCAGCTACAGAATCCAAAAGCTGATTCACCATTTGCTGCTTACGATCTCTGGGGGAAGATGTCAAAAATTGTGTTCTTAATTTGGCATATTTCTACCATTGATTTTTTTCCTTATTTTTAATATCGTGAATATCATACACATCTAGACGAATCAACTGATGTCCAGTTTGTCCTTCCGGAGTTCCTACGGTGTACAGATGACCATTTTCCAGTTTTGTAATATATTGGGATATTCCATCGGTTTGCTCTTTCAAGGTTGAAGCAAAAAGTGCGTTCATACCTCCAGATTTCACTTCTGCTGACGATGTAAAAATCTCACGATCGATATTCGATGCATCGCTAAGTGTCGCCATGTGACATCTAACATTCTCCTTCAGATCGTGCAACCATTCGAAGAATGTATTTTTTGTTATGAAATCTTCCATAAACAAATTTTGTAACACTGCTCTCGGGAGTAGAGAAGAAACGATTCAACTCTTCCATAGAATACATAGAATTCAACAAACCTCTCGTCTTCAACGATTCCAAAAATGACAGTAATGCATCTTTCATTGCTTTGCCTCCCTCATACGTATCGTATTCGGATCTATTTTTCTCTGCTTCATCATATACGTTTGTATGCATCCAATCATCATTCTTACATTTTTAACAAACGTATTTGTAATCCACGTCTGATATATTAAATCGATTACAGAACCCATACCCGTTTCATCGAACACGTCTTCTTCCTCATCTAATAGTTGTTCTAACGAATTCTCAGTGGACTTCGTCGATAGTTCTTTATTTTGCAACTCCATCGTAGTACACACAAATACGTTCAACAATCACAAAAAAGTATGTATGATGAAAAAAAGCCTCGCCCATACGCATTTATACGAGGTGTGATCAAAAAGTAAGGTGACTTTTTGAATTTCGCGCGCTCTGTACACTCTAATTTCAAAATTTTTTCTCTGTACACTCTAAATTCCAAAATTTTTTTTGTTGTGTTGGTACACTCGTCACGATCATATGTTCACAGTTTTGACTATATAGCATGTGTTGTTTTTATGTGAGAGGCATAAAGGTTAGACTCGTGTTTGCGTGTTCGGCGATTTTTTGCTGTTGAAAATAATGGAGCAGAGAGTTTGTATTAATTTTTGTGTAAAAAATGGTATTAAGTGTTCAAAAACTCTTGAAATGTTGACAGTGGCGTACGGTGAGTCAACTTTGAGCAAAAAAAATGTTTATAAATGGTATAAGTTATTCCAAAAGGGCCGAGAAAATGTTAACGATGAACCTAGCTCTGGACGCCCCAGCACGTCGAAAACTGACGAAAATGTTCAGGAAGTGAAAGAAATTCTGTTGAAAAATCGTCGAATCACGATTAGAGAAATAACTGATGATCTTAACATATCGTTTGGCTCATGCCAATCAATTTTAACGGATGTTTTGGGTATGACACGTGTGTCAGCGAAATTCGTTCCAAAACTGCTTAATTTTGATCAGAAGCAGCGTCGCACGAACATCGCCCAAGACATGTTGAACGACGTCAATGATGATCCTGATCTGCTCAAAAGGGTTATAACTGGTGACGAAACATGGGTATATGGTTATGACGTCGAAACCAAAGCCCAATCATCCCAATGGAAGAGCCCAGGAGAGCCAAGACCGAAAAAGGCACGCCAAATTCGTTCGAATGTGAAAGTTTTGCTCACAGTTTTCTTTGATTACCATGGCGTTGTGTATCAAGAATTCCTACCACAAGGTCGTACGGTAAACAAGGAGTATTACCTTGAGGTTATGCGGCGTTTGCATGAATCAATAAGAAAAAAACGTCAGGAAGTGTGGAAAGAAAATTCATGGATTCTGCACCATGATAATGCACCTGCGCACACGTCGTTACTAGTGAGTAGTTTTTTGGCCAAAAACAATACTGTCATCATGCCTTAGCCACCGTATTCACCAGACTTGGCCCCCTGCAACTTTTTCCTCTTCCCAAAATTGAAAAGGTCCATGAAAGGACGAAGATTTGCGACGATTGAGGAGATTAAGGCTGCATCGCTGGAGGAGCTCAAGGCAATACCCAAAAGTGCATTTCAGAAGTGTTTTGACGACTGGAAAAAGCGCTGGCACAAGTGCATTGTATCAGAGGGGGATTATTTTGAAGGGGATAACATAATTTTGGATGAATAAATGAATATTTTTTTATAAAAATGAAAAGTCACCTTACTTTTTGATCACACCTCTTATATCGGGTATGGGAGCAAAAATGCGACGAGTGTCTCGATTTCTTGCGGGAGACGTGTCGAAACAGTAAACGTCAACGAACATCTATCGGAGTCGTAAATGCATCGATCGCTCAAGTAGCACGATTGGAAGGCTTGAGAAATGTTTTACGACAACGATTTGAACATGTGGGCTCTGGTCGTGTCGAATCACAAAAGAGTGGATTTTCATGGTTGGAGATTGAAACAGCTTTTAATAATCGCGTATTGACTGGTGTGGTGTTGAATTCGAGTTACATCGAACCTCGACAGTTTCTCGACGACGTGAGAGATATCGTTATCGATCGGATTCGCGATAATCTTCAGAGACATAATTGTTTAAAAGTAAATACGATATTCAATGGTGAGTTCGTCGCGGATGCTAAGAGATCTGCTAAGAGTATCACTACGAAAAATTACGAGCTTTTTAACACATCCGATTTGCGAGAGTGGTACGATGAACACGTGACGGATGATATTTTAGCAGCACTGGAGGAACGTGACAGTGGATGGGCGTTGTCACGTATATCGAATCTGATTGTAAATGTTAACAAGTTTAATCCTATGCATGCGGGATGTTGGGTGGAGCTGCCGCGAGAAATTATGCTGAAGAAGGCGGTGATCAACGTGCGTTCGATGGACAATGCGTGTTTCGCCTGATCGGTGGTCGCCGCTCTGTACCCTGCAGAAAAACATGTAAATAGAAAATCGTCATATCCAGATTATACTACCGTGTTGAAGCTTGAGGGTATCAAGTTTCCCGTTACTTTAAAACAAATTACGAAATTTGAATTTTTGAACCATATATCTATCAACGTATTTACCGAGCGAGAGAGAGAGGTGGAAAAAAAGACGATGGTAATGAAATCGTTCCTCTTCGTCTTACTAAAGAGAAGAAAGAGAAACATGTAAACTTGTTGTATTTGCAAGACTCAAGACGTAATGATGAAAACGTCATCGGTCATTTCACATGGATTAAAAATCTGTCACGATTGATAGGTTCACAATTGAGTAAGAGTACGAAAAAGAAGCATTTGTGTGATAGGTAGGTATACTAGTTGTATATATACATATACTAGCTGTATATAGTGATAAAAAAGCTGTGTAACGCGTATGACTTGTTACTTTACAGATGTCTACATTATTTTCCTACGAGCGAGAAATTGTCGCTTCACATCG
>NW_017299927.1:109608-109883 GCF_001594075.2 Trachymyrmex cornetzi | reverse complement strand
TCTTATCGCGGTGAGGATTGCGTATCATGGTTTGTCAAGGAATTATATGATTTGGCGCATCGCGCGAAAACGATATTCGATAAGAATATGACTATGGCGAAGTTTACATCAAACGTCGAGTGGGAACAATTTCGAAACGCGACTCACTGTCATATCTGTGAAAGACCATTTGAGGAAGGAGATTTGCGCGTACGCGATCACTGTCATTTAACCGGACGTTATAGAGGTCCTGCACATTCACGTTGTAATTTACAGTATAACGATACGTACGTTAT
>NW_017299927.1:107539-109442 GCF_001594075.2 Trachymyrmex cornetzi | reverse complement strand
GGGGAACGGACTGTTTGAAATTGCGTTTTGTGGATTCATTCAAATTTCTCAATACTAGTCTCGAGAAATTGGTATCATATCTCGACAAGAGTAAATTGAAAATTTTACGATCGGAATTTTCAAATCTTGACGCTGAGGATTTCGATTTGCTTACACGGAAAGGAGTGTTTCCGTATGAGTATATCGATAGCGTTGATAAGCTAAATGAGACTAGTTTACCATCGCGTGAACTGTTTTATAGTTCGTTGACCGACGAGACTGCTTCCGATGACGATTATCAACACGCGACGAACGTTTGGCGACGTTTTTGCGTAGAGACTCTCGGTGATTACAGTGATTTGTATCTCAAGACAGATGTGCTTTTATTAGCAGACGTTTTCGAAAATTTTCGTGATACGTGTATTGAGAGTTACGGATTGGATCCAGCGTATTATTACACTTTACCGGGATATACGTGGGACGCTATGCTGAAATACACTGGTATTCGATTCGAATTACTCACCGACATCGATATGGTGATGTTTGTGGAACGTGATGTACGCGGTGGTTGAGTCAGTGTTCACATACGTTCAGATACGCGCAAGCGAATAACAAGTATAACGCATCTTCGTACGATCCTTCGGAACCCTCGACGTACCTCATGTACTTCGACGTGAATAATTTGTACGGTTGGGCGATGTCCGAATCCTTACCGTATGGAGAATTTCAATAGGTCGACGACATCGAGCGCTTTGACGTAATGTCTGTGGCGTCAGACTCCGTTATCGGTTATATTCTGGAAGTCGACCTTGCGTATCCACAAAGCGTTCACGATGCTCATGTTGATCTTCCATTCTGCCCCATTCGCGAACGACCTCCCGGAAAACGGAATGTTAAACTGCTGGCCACTCTTTACGATAAGGAGCGCTATGTCGTGTACTATCGCAATCTACAACAATGTATTCATCATGGTCTCCGTATCACAAAAATTTATCGTATATTACAATTCGCCCAATCCCCATGGCTTCGTGGATATATCAAACTTAATACGAGATTTAGAATGCTCGCGAATAACGAATTCGAGAAGAATCTTTACAAATTGATGAACAACGCGGTATTTGAAAAAAACGATGGAGAACGTACGCGATCACGTTGTCGTTCGACTTATAACGCGTTGGGATGGGAGATACGGTGCGGAAGCGATGATAGCGAAACCGAATTTTCACAGTAGAAGTATTTTTTTTGAAAATCTAATTGCTGTGGAATTGCGCAAACTTGAGATAAAAATGAATAAACCGATATACGTAGGTATGTGTATTCTCGAAATAGCTAAGTTGCGTCTATACGAATTTCTATGAGTACATAATACCATTGTATCGCGATACATGTAAGATTTTGTACACAGACACTGACAGCTTGATTTATCTTCTGGAGTGTGAGAATGTATACGAGGACATCAAACCTGATATCGCGAGATTCGACACGAGTGATTATCCTGAGAGAAACGGGTATGATATTCCACGCGTTAATAATAAAATACCCGGTTTGATGAAAGATGAAAATTGTGGTGCGATTATGACGGAATTCATTGGACTCAGAGCGAAGATGTACGCGTTGAGAGTGATTGGAAAGAGCGATACGAAGAGAATAAAGGGTGTCAAGAAAAACGTAGTCGCGAAAACGATCACTTTCGACGATTATGTGCGATGTTTGAACGATGTAACGGTACAGTCGAGACGTCAGTCGTGCATACGATCGACATTGCATGAGGTCTACACGGTGTCTGAATTGAAGCTTGCTCTTAGTCCGTACGATGATAAGCGGTACGTCGTACCCGAATCGGTCACTACTTTACCTTGGGGACATTATAAAATACCTCTGTAATGTGTTGTATTTTTTTATTGTAATAATAAAATAAAAAAGT
>NW_017299927.1:102459-106464 GCF_001594075.2 Trachymyrmex cornetzi | reverse complement strand
ATATTAAGCATTTGTTGACGCAAATCAGTTACACCTCGATGAATCTCGTTGGACACTTTCATCAATAATGCATTTACACTGTTTGAGACTTCCTCCACGTTGTTTCGCACTTTTTCCACATCGTTCGAGATATCTTTCTGCGTATCCCGAAGCGCGCGTACGATCATATCTCTTCCGGTCGTTTTGAACGATTTCTCCAATATCTCGTTAATCACTACATTTTTCATTCGCGCAGTTACATCTCGAGTCAGATGTGTGACAGCGTCGGATACTTTTTTTTCCATATCACTATACACTTTTAAACTATCTTTCTGCATATCCTGAAGCGCGCGTACGATTACATCTCTTCCTGTCGTTTTAAACGATTTTTCTAACGTCTCTTTCGTCACCGTATTATTCATTTGTTGACGTAGATCAGTTACACCTCGTTGAATTTCATTAGTCTCCAACATTTCTTTCGTCGCTATATTATGCAATTGTTGACGCAGATGAGTTACACCACGCTGAATCATCTCTTTCGTCACCATATTAAGCATTTGTTGACGTAGATCAGTTATATCACGTTGAATCTCGTTGGACACTTTCATTGATAGCGCGCTCACACTTTTCGAGACCTCCTCCATGTTGTTTCGCACCTTTTCCACATCGTTCGAGATATCTTTCTGCGTATCCCGAAGCGCGCGTACGATCATATCTCTCCCTATCGTTTCGAACGATTTCTTCAATGTCGCGTTAGTCACTTCATTTTTCATCATTCGTACAGTTACATCTCGAGTCAAACGTTCAATCTCTTCCACGTTTCTTCGCACCTTTCCCATATCGCTCCTTATCGCTTCGCATGATTCCTCGATCTCGTTTCGCGTACTAGTAACGATTTCGTCTCTCCTCATAGGCATACCAAATTTATTCACAGACATCGTATCAAGTTCACGCTAAATTGTGGCGGTTTTCATCAAAACTATTCACTTTATAATTAAACTCAGTTTCGCGCAGTTCTTCTTTCCATTTCGCGACGCAATTGTAAAATAGTTTTTTCCAACTCTTCATTCGTCACCACACCTTGAAGTCGGTCTTTGAACGAATTCTCCAATATCTCATTAGTCACTACATTTTTCATTTGTGCAGTTACCCTTCGATTCAGATACTTAATCTCTTCCACGTTTTTTCGCATTTTCTCCATATCGTTACGCACTTCCTGTACATCTCTCCTTGTTATTCTAAACGATTCCTCGATCTCGTTTCGCGTACCTTGAAGCGTGCGTTCGACGTAGCTTTTGTTTACCGCGTCGGTGTCGAACTCCGGCGCGGCCACGTGTTCTATTTTTCGTTCCTTCGCGTCGTAATGATCCGGATTTAGGCAGAGCCCACTGTCGTGTACGTAATTCCGTAACGGTTCTATTAACGATCGTGATTTTTCAATTTCATCGCTATCGTCTCTCCTCAGAGACATACCAAATTTATTCACAGACATCGTATCGAGTTCGCGCGAAAACTGTCACAATTTTTATTACAACAATTCAATTTATAATTAATCCAGTTTCACGAAGTTCTTCGATTATCGACAAAATTTCATTGTCGTGAGCGTTATTACCCGCTCGACGAGAAGCATCGAGCAATTGAAGACGATCTACCAACTCGTTGGGATCGTCCCAATGAACGTAATCTATTTCATTGTCAGTCAATCTCACAGCGGATGGTATATTTGTCTTTATACCTGAACCAATACTCGTGCCACTGACACTCCTTGTAACTAAGAGCGGAGCAATAATGTTTTTGTATTTGTGTCCTTTGTTACTCTTAATAGGCATTCTAGCGTTATTGTCACGTCTGTGAGCATTCGTCGTCAATAATATATGTTTGTACGTTTGTTTATCATTCTCGGTGTAGATAGCGTCGTTTGGAATCTTCTTGAAGATCAGCTCGTATAGACCCAGTGTACCTTTATATCTCTCTCCATCTATGATTATAATGTCGTCCGTATCCACGTCAAATTTTTTATTACCCAACATCGTGCCGTTTTGATCGAAATAAACACCGTAGACAAGATCGATTTCATTTCTCGCGTTACCAATTAAAAGAGTATTCACATATACTTGTCCTAACAGCCCTAATTGACTTTGCAGTCTCTGACGACCTTGAGGGATGTTCAACGCCTGTCTGACAGACGTTTCAAGCGATGGATTATCACCGGTTTCAAAAACTTCTTCGTCCTGCGAGTCAAAAGGAGTTACTTGTTGTTGTTGTGATTCTATTGGTGTGGAATGAATTATAGATGAATCAGACATGACGTTTGATCGTTTCTTATTTATTCGTTCGTTCCATGGAAGACGCTGAGGAGTAATTTGTGTTGGAATTGCATTATCATCGCCGTCGTTGTTATCATCTTCCTCATCATCGCTGTACTCACGTTTATTCTTTCGCTTACTCTTCATAAATGTAGTTTCAACAGGTTTATCTTCACTTGCAGTGTTTCCAACGATTTGTTTCAACGGTTCGATAATAGGTTTTAATTGTTTCTCCAGAACGATTTCCTTCTCCATTATACCAGTCTTCAATGCTGTGTGTTTCTTATGAATCGACGCGCGTGTCTTCGCGATCAATTTCGCCGTTCTCTCCCGTTCGGAGAGACTTTTCGTTCCAACCATGTTATCGTAATGGTAAAGAAGTACTGCTCACGAGTTCATTTTCACAAAATACACTACAGATGATTTTTTCACACTACTGCGAAATCGTTGAATCCTCGTCTGTATCTACCGTTGCGTAATGCGCTATCTTTGTCTATTACCACAAAACCGTATTTGCGTTACCAACATAAATGACACAACGTGCAAAAATTCTCATACGATATATCAGTATTTACGTGATCGTTATAAATGTGTTTCAAATTGGTACCATCCTGTTTGAATAGTATTAAAAAATTTGCATTATCACGTATCAGATATTTCGGTATTTTTGCATACGTCTGACAGAGATAAAAACAATCGATGTTCGTATGTCGACCCATAGAAAAATATTCTCCAATAGTATTCTGATTATCACAGACCACATCGTCGAATACAAATATTGAATTGGGAAGTGCCTCCTTCGGTGGTATGACGTCACGATTGTTGGAAAATGCGTAGTAACCGATACCATTTATCGATTCGAGCAGTTCTTCCAAATATTGATATTTCGGTTGAAAGAGAGATTTCGAATACACGTACACGTTTTCGAAACGTACACCGTGTGGACTTTCTATCAAACTTATCAAAGCGTTCGTTTTCCCACAGTAGGGCGGTCCACAGATGATGCAACGAATTGTATTCGGTAGTAGAGGGCCGTGTCTACGAATCTCTCCTTCGGACATGAGTCGCGTCTTACGGTCGAGATTCGTCACTCTTATCATTCGTGATTGTCGTACGAATCGCATTTACTCATGTAATGCGCGTGCGCAATGTAGCGCGAGCGAGTTTTTCAACACTATTTATATCCCCGAGCAAGCGCTCGATTCACACAGTTTACTGTAAAAAGCGGATCGTTGTTGTTATCACAAAATGTTTTTCTTACTGACGAATAAGCGTGAGATTCTCGATTTTACCGCCGAGCAATTGCAGTACATACCGAAGATTCTTCTTCTACAGGAATATGAGAATTATGTGGAGATACTGTGGGATCGATTACCCAACCATTTAAAAACGGATCCTGAAGTGCAACGCTGTCGTCCGTGTTTAGAGCATTGCAATCGTCCGTGCCAACGAACACACATAGACGGTCCACCACCACTTATCATAGATTGCGACGTATGTCATCGTCGTATGACATAAGATAGTGTAGAGAGGAATGTTTTCTGGTGCGGGTTTACTCAACAAGACAATAAACGCGCTTCCGTTTGAAGTACATATACCTGGTTATCAATTTTGTGGACCCGGTACTCGTCTCGTGAAAAGACTAGCGCGTGGTGATCGAGGTATAAATCGATTAGACGCGGCGTGTCGCGAACATGATATCGCCTATTCGCGAAGTAAC
>NW_017299927.1:101380-102262 GCF_001594075.2 Trachymyrmex cornetzi | reverse complement strand
TCCTACCGATTTTACCAATGTTAGGTGCGCTCGGATCTTTGATTGGTGGAGCGGCGAGCGTAGCGAAAGCTGTGAGCGATCGCAAGGCCGCTCGACGTCAGTCGGAGGGTCGTGGACTGTATCTAGCGCCCTTCAAACGTGGTGGTAGCGTGAGGAAGAGAAAAAAGACAAGAGGTAAAAAAAAACATCATGGGAGGAAACGTTAGAGGCTCTTAAAATACCACTCTCCGGTATCACGACGAACGAACAGTTGAGCCGCGCGGCGTATCGTTTGCGTTTACCATTCTTCAGAGGTGTGTTTATGCGTGACGCGTTACCGACGAAACCGTATCGAAACGAAAGTGGTATCGTGAACCTGGATAATTCGGAAAATGCTGGCACACACTGGGTTGCTTACGCAAAGAAAGGAAATAACGCTATTTACTTCGATAGTTTTGGCAATCTTAGACCATCAAGGGAACTCGAACGATATCTCGGAAAAAACGTTACGTATAATCATCACTCTTATCAGACGTTCGATCAGAGTATTTGCGGTCAATTGGGTCTACGATTTCTTCGAGAAATAGATTGGAAGAAAAAATATATCCAATAATAAGTCGTGTGAGTCATCTCAGTTGAACGTTCACCTTCAATCGCATTATGTCGTTGACTCTCGCGTTGAATGGAACAACCAGTATCCTCACAGCGAGGTTACTTCCCTGCGTTGGATTTAAGTAATGGTGAATACGAATTGGGTCTTACGAATTTTGAAACGTACAACGCAATACCGAACGTTACTTCCGCGATAATAAATTCTACTTCGATACCGACGATAAAATAATCACGATTCCCGAAGGATCGTACGAATTGAGTGCTATAAACAGGTATTTGAAAGCTGCTATT
>NW_017299927.1:99449-101190 GCF_001594075.2 Trachymyrmex cornetzi | reverse complement strand
GGTTATTCAAAATCGCGCGTATTACAACCGAACAAGTGGCACGCGTCTGACAAACCTGTGAATATTATGAATGTAACTATACTTCGTATAGAATGCAACATTACCGCGGGTGCGTACAATAACGATAAACCAGCGCATACGATACATGAATTCGCAGTGAACGTTCCACCTGGATATAAATTATCCGATACTCCCACACATGTCATTTATCTCCCAGTCGTCGCGAGAAACGTTACCGATATAACGATACGTATAGTGGATCAAAACGGACAATTGATAAACCTTCGTGGAGAAGAGATATCGATTCGACTTCATATACGACGCAGACGGTAAAAATATGCTCAGATGCTCGTTCTAAACGAGTCTCGCGATTGTAAGAATACGTCCACCATACCGCAGACGTCGCAATTATCATTGCTCACCGAACGATACGTTGGAAGAAAACGGAGAGGAACGGAGGAGAGATTGAACGCTGCGAACGTTAAATTTCTACGGTCTCTGGGATTCATCGTGAACAATGAGTCGCGATATTCTAAACATAGGGGGTGAGCCTATCTTCGACGATCGTATCATTAAGATCGAGACTCACACTTACAACCCATACGCTAATACCACATTCGGATACAGCGATGAAATACGAATACCTATACAGCATCAGGATCTGTACACGTTACCGTGTGAGAGTTTTCTCTACGTCGAGGGAAAATTTTTAACGACAAAACGAGATGGAAACACATCCGAAGAACAACCTCCAAATTGTCGAATAATTGCGTCGCATTCATGTTCGATGAGATTCGGTACAAGTTAGATGGTGTGGAAATCGATAGATCTAGAAACGTTGGTATTACCAGTACAATAAAAAATTTCATATCGTTAACCACTGGCAGGAGTATAACGTTAGAAAATGCAGGATGGGACGGCACGATGCAGTTATTTCGCGCACCGCTTTCCGAGAATTTCAACTTTTGCGTACCACTCAACACACTCCTAGGATTTTGTGAGGATTACAAACGCATAGTGATAAACGCGCGACACGAACTTATCCTAATACATGCGCGTAACGATAACAATTGTGTTGTGGCGCACGAATCGATGGAACCTAAAATCACACTATTAAAGATACAATGGAGAATGCCACATGTAGTGTTGAACGATGTCAATAAATTATCACTTTTGCGAACGTTGGAAGGTGGACGATATCTCAGCGTATGTTTCCGGTCGTGGGACCTGTACGAATTTCCTCTGCTGCAAAGCACAACGAAGCATTCGTGGGCTGTTAAAACAACGTCGCAATTGGAAAAACCACGATACGTAATTTTTGTAACCGGAAAAAGAAACGTAATGTCAAAAAATTGTTCATAATTCGACATATGTAATCTCACTAATGTGAAACTTTTTTTGAATTCTGATTTTTATCCTTACAACAATATGAATTTAGATTTCGAACACAAAAAATACGCTATACTGTACGATATGTATGTAAAATTTCAAAAGACGTACTACGGTTACAACAATCGCGATCCTATGTTATCTATCGGAGAATTTCTTGTACACGGTCCATTCGCGTAATGATCGATTGTTCTCGCCAAAACGAATCGATAAAAAGCGCCACTGTAGATATTCGTATAGAATTCGAATGTATGGAAAATATTCCACTGAACACCACAGCTTATTGTCTTATTATTCACGACAGGGTGATAGAGTATAATCCATTGACTAATGTCATTCGCAAAATTGTATA
>NW_017299927.1:96452-98700 GCF_001594075.2 Trachymyrmex cornetzi | reverse complement strand
GCGGGCCTGCACGGCACGCGCGAATGCCGTGACAAGCGGAAGCCAATCAGCGTGACTACCTCCCCCCACAGGAAGGGGAGAGCGCTAAGCAGCCTGCGAGAATCCGCCGGGAGCTCCCGGGCCTCACTCTTTTCGTGGACGAGCGAGCCGTATCGTGTAAAGGAGGTGCGAGACCGCCGTCGAGGAGCCAGGAGCCGCAAGGAAGAGAGCCAAGTACCGAGAGGACGGGACGCGAAGGAGGCAACGAGGGTGAGACGAGCGTCGTCGTGTGTAAGGCTGCCGACCGGGGTACGTCGCCGGGTGGATCGCACGTAAGCCAGCTCGCCTCGTAACGAAAGATCGGCGCAATGGCCGCCGTGTAGAGCCGCGGAACCGCGAGCCACGTGCCATTCTCCCGAGCCTTGGAGATAATTAGCTGTCGCGTATTCGATGATCAGAGTAAGGGGAATCATATTCATTGCCGAGTTGACATAAATTAGAGTCATTCGGAGAGTATCGGGGGCCGAGTCGCGCTCGTTCCTCTCGCCACGGGAGAGTCACTTCCGGTTTTCGAGTATAGTAGAGTCGCGTAGAAACGCGTGGAGTAATCACGTTGTCGAGTCTCGTTGTGTCGCGTAACGACGCTTATTGCAGTTGCGTTATCGTTTAGTATCGCGTCGCGTAGGCACGCTTGCTATAATTGCGTCGCCGAGCTAACTTCCGGTTTCCGAGTAGAGTAGAGTCGCGTAGAAAGTCGCGTGGATTGTTCACGTGTCGAGTAGAGTCGTGTCGCATCGAGGCGGTCGTTATAATTACGTCGTACCATCGCCGTGGCGTCGGCCGCGGGCCGGCGTTATACGTCCGGGAGTCTGGTGGTACAGCGGGTACGGGTTCTTGCCGGTTGTCGAGAGGCGGGCATTGACACCGTCGGAAGATACCGCGGGGAAGGTCGGGGCTCGTGCTGTAGCGTATGACCGGCGTCCGGCGCTAGAAGTAAGTTAGCGACTCTCGGTGCGAGTACCGAGTAGAGCGGCGGAGCGAAGCTCCGAAAGGAACTTGTAATTGGGTAATCCATGTAATTAATTCTATTTTATCCTATTTTCTCAAATATAATTGTTCTTATTATTACGCTCTCGCGTAGTTTATTCTTGTGGCCTATCTCTCTCGCCCTCCGACAAATTTCCTACACCTCTTGTGACCCACCCCCTGCCGTCGCGAAAACGTTACGGGCAAAAGTGAGGAGATTTCGAAAAGAGTGGCACGCTCTCTCGTGCCTGGCGCCCAACTTAGTAATAGGAATCACAATTCTGGCCGAAGAACCGCCTGGCTGTCGCAAAATTCTGCTACCGAGGGAGAGAAGATACTTTTGCGTACTTTGAGTACCGAGAACACGCGACGAAGTTGTGCCGTTGCTCGCGAGCACAGTTACAATATATAGAAAAATCACGAGAAGTGATTCATTACTCTTAATAGAGCGTTCGGGTACGCTATCGTTTTTACCACGTATTATATACTTGTGTTACATCGCGATGTCTCTCACGTTCATAGTCATCATCATCGTTTTCGTTACGTTTACTACGACGACGACAATAAGAACGACAGCGTCGACGAATCGTGAAAGCATAGATACTGAAGTAATTCTGTATCTACAAAAGTACGGCTACTTAAGTAAAGCTGACAACAATACACAATTATCATTCGAAGAGGGAGAACTTAAACAGGCTATTTCGTTGTTTCAAGAATATTATCAAATACAGGGCGATGGTACATTGAATAACTATACGTTGTATCAGATGCGTAAACCACGATGTGATCTCCCTGACATCTACGAGTACAATATAGGTAGACGTAAATGGGCGAAAACACATCTCACGTGGAATTTCCAGCTAGCGGATCCACAAACCTTGCAAACTACCGAATTCGCGTTCTCGCTATGAGCAGCTAATTCATCTTTATCGTTCGAACGTAAAACGGTAAATCCCGATATCTTGATATTATATCTTATCGTAGTGGAACACACACGTACACTGATCGTAGACGCAACGAAGAAATTTGCACCTCTTCGTTAGATGGACCTGGTGGAGTACTCGGTCACGCGTTCTATCCTCCTACCGTTAACAATTACAGCAGTGAAATACACATAGATAGTGCAGAACCGTGGCATATATATCTAACTGACAAATCTGCTAGTAGTAACAAGGGCTATCTGCTTAACACGTTAATACATGAAATTGAACACTCATTAGGATTACCACACAGTTCGCGTGAA
>NW_017299927.1:94884-95792 GCF_001594075.2 Trachymyrmex cornetzi | reverse complement strand
CCAATTTAACGAATTCACGAGAACTGTAACAAAAGCTGGTAAATTTAATATAAACATACTCAACGTCGAATGTTCGAGAGATGGATTATTGCAACAAATGCAGAATATCTTGAGTCGACTACTTCGATCGAGTACTGCATAAAACACAACGAGAAATAAGAAGGAGGAGAGGGGAAAGATGGAAGGACATATATAATCAATACTATAATAGTTTTAAACGATTAGTATACAAGGAACAGTCATTCCGACAACATCCACGTGTTCGATCGTGAGGATAATACTGTAAGAATACACGCCAATGCTCAACAACGCTGATATTGAAAAGTATCTCATGGAACAGAACAATCTTAATAAAGGAGGTGTGAAGAGAACATTCGATGATGAAAATCTTGATAATGAAAACACATCAAATAAGTAAGTATTTTTTTCTTTGCGTCCTTTTTTTCCATTTACTCATTTTTTTCTTTAAATTACAGACATCAAATCACACATCGTTCTATCGTACGCATTCTCGAGAGAAAATATCCGTTAACCGTAACTGGCTACAAATACTTGAACATTGGTATTAATGTCAAACTCCCTTCTTACGTAACTATCATTTTGGGAGATTCTCACGGTAAAGAGATTCCGCTTTCACCAGACATCTGGAGAGAGCTTCTCAAACAAAAACACGTCATTTTACCCCTTTTGCAGTACGATGAGAATAATAGAGGAATACGCGCGACGCCGTCTCCATTGTATATTGGAAATTTAACGTTACGCTTCGGACGAATCAATAATCTACCAATACTGCGCTTAGAAACAAGTACAGCTCGTCTATCCATGTCGAAAAGCACTGTACTTAATATATTTAACCTTGAATACTGTGTGAATCGTCTCATTTCCTCCTTAACCGCAATGACTGATAA
>NW_017299927.1:71069-94629 GCF_001594075.2 Trachymyrmex cornetzi | reverse complement strand
TATATACTATATATTTTATATACACTACATATAGTTTAAAGGAAAAGGAAATGGTTTATAATCTTTAGAGGAAAAATGAAAAAAATTACTGCTTGATCGTATAATATATATTGTCACTAACGCTGTCATATACAGTTATTCCGTACAACTCACAGAGTTTTAATCGTGATGGATAACATAATAAACATTGTGCACAATATACCTGAAGAGGATCTACTTATCATCATCGATGATGTTTTCCAAAACATTGAAAACATTGAGAACATTGGAAACATTGATGATGATGAGTACATGTCAGATGACTCGGGATATTGTTCAAATTAAGACGTATATGTGTGTGATACGACCGAACGGAATGTCAAACGAAGTGCAAGACGTATGTGTGTGATACGACCGAATGAGTGTCAAACGAACTGCAAAACGTATGTATGTGATACGACTGAACGGATGTCAAACGAACTCCACGGGACATTGATCAGGATACTGTGCAAATTAAGGTAACAACACTAATAACATTAATTCATTTTTACTTATTTTATTTTTTATACATGTTGGAGTGTGTGTAAACATGTTATAAAAACAACATAATGATACTTATTATTCTATAACACCACAGTGCGTGTGTGAGCGTAACGTCTCTCAAAAATTATAAATATATGGTTGGGAGTGTGTGTGTGAGCACGCTATAGAACAATAATAATGATACTTATTATTCTATAACACCACAGTGTGTGTGAGCGTGACGTCTCGCAAAACAAGCCGCAGCTTTCTGTAAAATGATAAATATGTACATATTTTTTTAAAAGTTATATTTTATACCAATTAAATATTTAAACTTACATTCCCACATGTCCTCTGCAACATTAGGTTCATACGTTCGGAGACCGAATAACTCATTAAGAAATAACTCCTCGTCGTTCCAGATATCCATATATTCTGCTCGAAATTCTCGTTCGGCCCGTCTGTCCGCGCGTATCATTTGTCTAGTTAAAATATTCATATATCCTTTAATATGAATATTTCCACGGTGTGTAGTCTGAAACAGAGCATAAAAGTGAATTAGATATATATTGTTATTTATACATCATATATTATAAATTCTACTATACTTACAGACGGGATTTTAAGGATTTTGAGCTCATTTGCTAATTCTAACTCGCAGATACGCTCATTGTCAACAGTGATGTACTGAAAAATATAACACTATATTTTAACATTACAAATGTAAATACAAATAAACAATATTTAATGTAAAAACACACTTACTCCGTCCACTGGAAACTCATATGCGATCTCTAGCAGATTCTGCAAATAGCTCATTATTATTAAACCTATCACTACAACACAACGTTTCCAGAAAAATGTGTATAATGAAAAAGCCTCATCCATACGCATTTATATACCATAGTCCCCCATCAAACGTACTGCATAAAAATAGATACCTTATAAAAAATTCTCGTTAAGGATGTGGTATCCCAACAGGAAAATATGTAAAAACTGTGTAAAAGGAAATCATTCTTATTTTAATATCATTTTTTTATTAAACAATTACTTTAAAAAAACACAACAGTAAAAAATAGGTGTTAGATGAACAGCATGGAGCGTTTGGTGTGAGCAAATGCAATCGAACGGCATCGGGTGTGAGTGTGAGTGAGAACGATCGAACGGCATCGATGTGAGTGCGAGCGATCGAACGGGTATGAGTGTTGGTATGAACGAGAGATTGAACGGGTGTTAGATAAACAGCATGGGAACGTTGGTGTGAGCGAGAGTGATCAAACGATATCAATGCGAGTGTGAGTGAGAGCGACCGAACGGGCGTCAGGTGAACAGCATGGGGTATTGGTGTGAGTGAGAGCGATTGAACGTCATCGGTGCGAGCAAGAGCGAATGGGTATTGACGCATCCGATAAGGATGTGGTATCCACCAGGAAAATGTATAAAAAATCATTCTTATTGCGAGCGAGATCGAGCATACGGCAAAGGAGGTTCTGAATACGCGAGGGGGTCGAGGGGGAGGGAGGGCGAACGGGCGTTGGCGCGAAAAAACGCGCGAACTCCCTCAGTCGCCCTTCCGCTCTCGAGCTCGCAGGACCTTCGTCACGTCGCTCCTCGCGTCGTGACGTCACGAGCTCACACACACATGCACCCGTGGGGACGGGGGCCGGGGAGGAAAACTGCGAGAGGTGGTGGGAGACAAAAGCAGCTCGCTCATTGGCTGTCCCCCCGCACCACAGTACCCCTCTCACCCAGTTTTCCCCCCGGCCCCTCACCCCGCGGGATATCCCATGGGCGAGGATATACTTTGTTTTCGTACTAAAGACTCTTGAATAGAAAGGTAAAAGTACGCATCACTTTTTTTATCTCGTTAATTAAATTTTATATGTTGCAATAAAATATATGTTCGTTTCGCAATTTATAAAATACAATAGTATATGTTATATGTTGCAAGAAATTATATATTCTTTTTGCAATTGGCGTAATTTAAAGATTTGATTTCATTTTTTTTTATACATGCATACGTACTACTGAGGGGTAATTTATAATAAAAAGTTAACAATGTTACCACTTGAATTATATTATTTATGTAACGGTTTTTTTATTAGTTTATGTAAAGTACAATTTTTTATGGAAGGTACATGCACACTTAGCGCACGGTTTTTTTTATTAGTTTATGTAAAGTACAGTTTTTTATGGAAGGTACATGCACACTTGGCGCCTTTTTTTACCTTTTTTTGAAAAGGTCATTTTGTTAAGATAGAAGGTTACGTGACAAGAATCGATAATATATGCATTTGTGATACTTGCATATTACTAGAAAGCTGCCCCGTATATATACTCTGAAAAGTATGTGATATAGCCCAAAAATATCATTACAATGAAAAGATCAAGCCATAAAAGTCGTTTATTGAGATTTGCCTTAAAATTTATACTAGCCCGTACAATGAAAAATAATTGCTTGTAATTCCAGAGTACCAATTTGTTAATGACTCGGAAAAAGAAAATGGCGGATCAAATTGTAATCCGTTTTACTTGTATGTATGTATGTTCGTTTTGAACTCGCACCTTCAATAACATTTGAATTACTTTTCATTTAGATATATTTATGTATGTTCACTTTGAACTGGCACCTTCAATAATATATCAGTTACTTGTCATTGTAATATATCATCAGATAATCATATAAATTTTTAAAGGTTTACATTTTTCAGGATGCACTTTATATGTATGTTCACTTTGAACTGGCACCTTTGATAATATATCAAATACTTTTTATGGTAATATATGTAGGAATTTTAAGATAATCCCCGTTGATACAATTAGTAATGAATGTTAGAAATCGCGATTCGCGGACAACGTTTTTCTTCTACTCTCACGACTCGACTCTCTCTAGTGTTTCTTTTCGCCGTTCGCCGGCGCTCGGTGTCAGGGGCGTGGTATGAGCCCGCTCCCGCATCCGGCCATTCCTGCTACTCTTTGGTCCCCGAAGAGTAATGTGAATACGGCTTTATCTGGTCAGCTGACGATGACGTTATCCAGAACCCCTCCACATCAGCTTCTTTGGTTACTTCGTAACGATCGTTCCCCTTTCACTTGAAAATTTTTTAGGGACCGAGATACTTGTCTTTGATCTTCTGTCCTGGTCCGAGCTGCGTCCGTTTGATAGCGACGAGATCGCCTTCCTTGTATTGGATCGCTGGCTTACACTTGCGATTGTGTGTTCGCCGATTTTCGCACTGGACTCGGGTGATGTTTTCCTGGGCCAGCTTCCTTAATTCTCGTCGTCCTTCGTCAAAGACTGCCACTGACTGTAACTCGTCGAGCGATAATAATTCTAGGTCCTCTTTCCTGCGCATTTTAACACCGAAAAGGATTTCGAATGGGCTAGTTCCCACACTTCTTTGGTAAGTACTGTTGATCGCTGTTTGCACTCTATGTACGTGCTTGAACCATTTATCTGGATGGTCATGGGACAGCTTAGTAAGAATGGGTATAATAATGCGATTTACCCTTTCCACTTGACCATTTCCCCTAGGTACGCCTGTGGTGACCAGGATGTGCTCGATGTTTTCTTCCCTGCAATAACTTTGAAAGTCGTCCGACGTAAATGCCGAACCCCGATCGCTGATTATTCGACATGGATTCCCGAATACTTTCTGTTGACTCTATAGTTTTTCCAATACCTCCCTGGTATTCATGGTTTTCGTCGGGTAAATCCATGCGAATTTGGAAAAACCATCAACGAAAACAAAGAGATGTTTATACAGCTTCGACGTCATTGTTATAGGTCCGAGGTGATCCACGTGATACGTTGACAACGGAATCTCTCCCTTCGGTATCGGCCTGAGCTCACCTTCCATCTTTCCTCGTTTCTTCTCGGCAAGAATACATGGTACACAGCAGCTCACGTACTTCTCGATTTTTTCCTTTAGTTTGGGGATGTAATATTCACTTTGAATATCCTCCAACATTTTTTTAATTCCGAAATGACCATTGTCATGTGTTCTGCGTATTACGTCGTGATGCATACTGGAAGGTAACACGATGACATCTTTGTCACCAATTCTCTTCACCAGGATGCCATTTTTGCAACTATAGTCTTCGTAGGATTCTTTTTCCAACACCTTCTTAATGATTCGGATTCTTTCTTCTTCATCTTGTTGTTTGCGGATCATCGGCGTGAGTCTATCGTTCACGACCATTACCGGATAGCGGCTGAGCGCGTCAACATGCCGGAGACGAATCCCGGGACGATGCTCAATCTCATAGTAGAATTCTTCCAGGATCAACGCCCATCTTGCAACCTTTGGCGAAATGTCAATTTTGCTCAATGTTTGCTGAAATGCGGAGCAATCAGTGATGATCCTAAACTTGATGCCAATAGATAAACTCTGAACTTCTTGACAGCTGCCATAATAGCTAGAGCCTCTAGTTCATAGGAATGGTACCTCCTTTCCGCCTCAGTCGTCTTACGATTCATGTAATACACCGTACATTTAAAAAGGTCCTCCTCCTTTTGCTTTTGTAAAAGTACGGTTCCATATCCTTCCTTGTTGACGTCGGTGTGTAGCTCCGTGATGCATCGGGTCAATAAATTTGGAGTATCGGTTCTGTTGTCAATATTCTTTTCAGCCACTCGAACGGCTGTCGCTGTTCTTCTCCGAATCGAAATTTTTCATCTCCCTCCAGGATGTCTAATAATGGCTTTGCAATTCTTGCATAATTCCGTATAAATTTACGGAAATATCCTGTAAGGCCTAAAAAGCTGTGGATAGCTTTCTTCGTGGTGGGTACTGGGAATCTTGTTACACTTCTTATTTTCGTCGGTGAGGGACTAATGTAACCGTCTTCTAACATGTGTCCCAAGTATTCGACGCGTCTCTGGAGGAACCTACATTTCTCCCAATTGATGATGAGCTTCAGCTGCAACGGTAAGCGTCTCCCTTAGGTTAGACAGTGCTTCAGCTTCGGTCTTTACAGGTATTATTAAGTCATCCATATAGGTGAACACGACGCTCCTTCGACTGAGGTCGCGGAAAACTTCATCAATGAACCGCAAAAATGATGTAGGGCTATTGCATAATCCGAACGGAGTCTTGAGGAATTCATACTGGCCGTCGGGTGTGATAAATGAAGTGTACTTACGACTTTCGGTAGCGACTGGCACGGCTGGAAGAAACCGTTCTTCAGGTCCAGCACTATGGCGGTTTCCACGGTGTGAACCACGTGGTCAGCTCGCATGACTTGCCTGACTGTGACGACTTGAACGACTGAACGACTTGCCAACTCAGACACACGACGGCCCGAGCAACTTGATAGCTTGAACGGCTTAGACAACTTTCACTTTCACGCCCTGTTCACTCTGATGTCGCGTGCGGAGATACGATTGCCCGCCTTTTCACCTTTCGTTTTTACGATTTTGTCACTCTTCGTATTCACGACTTTCGTTATCCGCGTTCTCGCGATTCCGGCTGAGCCTCCATTTATGTAGGAATTTTAAGAGAATCCCCGTTATGATATAATTAGTAATGAATGTTAGAACTCGCGATTCGCGGACAATTTTCTTTTACTCTCACGACTCGACTCTCTCTAGTGTTTCTTTTCGTCGTTCGCCGGCGCTCGGTGCTCTCGTAGTCAGGGGCGTGGTATGAGCCCGCTCCCGCATATATTATCAGATAATCATTTAAATTTTTAAAGCTTTACATTTTTGAGAATACGCTTTATGTATGTTCACCTTGAACTGGGACTTTGAATGATATATCAGTTACTTTTCATGGCAATATATATTGTTACATAATACGTATATATTTTATTCTTACAATTTTCCAATCTCTTAGAATGGCATAAGAATCGTTATTCTTCTTCTTATCAACATATTGAAAGGAGGTATATCTCATCTCATAATATAATAACCTATTAAAAAAGATTAAATCATTGGCATTAAAATTTCCATAACGTACAAAACACTGCTCTTCTTCAGGCAAAATGGAAACATTACGTTGTCCCTTTCCTAAGAGAAGTGCTCCATTAGAACGCACAAAGGATTTAAATCTCTTATTTAAAACCATTTCTGAGAAATCAATAGTGCTTTCAGATGATACAAGCTCCTCGCATAAGATAGGTAGTGAATTAAACACAAGAAACTTACGAGCAATCTGTGAAGTAACTTGAAATGGTCTTTGATATAATTGTAATAAGTGTCTATTTTGCCCTTCATAGCAAAATGCATTGTGTGTCCACAAGGGACTCCAATTAATTTTGCACACATAAGTAAAAAAGTGAAGATTATAGATTGTGTGTTTAGGTTCAAAATATTTTTGAAAGTTATAACATTACAGAAGGAATAGGTTGTGTGCCTCTTCAATTTCAGCACGAGATACAAAATGTTGAAGGAGAATATTAGTTGCTTGGGAGAGCATAGCGAGATGAACCAAGTATTTATCCTTAAGTAGACTTTGCAAGCATGGTATGCAATAGAACAAAAGCCATGACCTCCATTCTGAAGCTTTCCACTTGCAACAATCATTGATTGAACGAGGACTTCTAGTTATTCCTGTTGGAGGTTGTATTCTGAAAAGACGGCTATCTATTGTGTCGGTCAAATTCCTTAAAGCAATACTATCTGTCATACTTATCCAACATTGCTTTTTAGTAGAATGAAACAGGTATTCCATATGTGATTTTATCATACCCAACAGGATGACATGCATGTAATCGACGACAAAACCATTAATTAAGTCAAAATAGAGTAGATTCATCAAAATAGATGGGCCCTTCACACCCTTGTAATGCTGTTTATCTTCACGTGGTTCATCCTTCTTTTCATAAGCTCTTCTTGCATCTTGATAAGTGGATTCTACCGTTCTTTCATCTATTCTCTCAGAGAGAATATTAAAGCACCTTGGGCCTGTTTTCTCCTGCTTCTCATAACAAAACGTACAGCCATAAAATGCGTGGAAAGACTGCATGTTGAGAAGTCGTCACCGTACAACAGAATCAGTTACAGCACATAAAGGGATAACTTTACTGATATAACTTCTTTTTCTTCGTAAATCCAAAAAAAACCCTCGGAGGAGAGTTTATTTGTTTCTTCGACAAAGGGTTGCAAGAAAATCATTTGATTCGAGTCTTTAGATCCAACATATAGTCCAGCAAGAAGCATATAATTGCTGCGATCTTTAAATGGGAGTTCATTGATAGTTACATAAATAGGCCATCATAATTTATTAGTCGACTTTCCAGTTGATACACCATCAGTACAGAAAGAAATTAAAAAATTAAAAGGAGATGAGAGTATTTTTCCAGGACCACAATGTTTTTTGTACTGCTCCCCATCATGTATATCCTCAAATGCAATAGAGCATTCCTTCTTACGATTAAATCTGTGGATTAGCAATAAGGATGCTATATGTAAATCCTTCATTAATTTTTGCAACTGAGATTCTAACGATATGGACAGGAAAAAGTTTAATGGATTAGAAACATCAGCATCATTACCACAATAAGAACAACGCATAGATTGTAGTAAATTATTTTTTTTCCCTAAATACGCTTTACATTTTGGACAATAGATGTGATAAGATATGTTTTCTTTTTCATTCTCTATATGTTGAAAGTACTTGTATTTTGTTTGTGGAATATCTTCCTTATCGTAAATAGAGTTTATTATTCGCAAAATGTCAAGCTGTGCATCCCATGTTAAATTATGTCTCACCCCTAATACAAGACACATGAAAATAAAATCATCAATTGTAGTGGTTGTACAATGGGGTGATCCCGATTGACCACGTCTCAATTGGACACCACCAATCACAGCGACCGGTGCTTAGGAGCTTTGTAGTCTCAAGCGCTGTGAGTGGCTCGTGTCCAATTGAGCTGTGTCCAACTGGGTGCTACCCTTGTACAATTACACAAAATCTTCGACAATTTTTCGTTTTCTGTCTCACTGCTGTGATCAGGATCTGATGAGGTATCATTGGCCAAGAAGCCTTCCTCTGCTGTTGATTTTACATCAGAGTTTACCTCTGTTGTTGATTCTACATCAGAGTTTACCTCTGAGGCTCTTTCTGATGATGTGAATTCTGAAGTCTGTGATGATAAGTTCATAATAATTTCTCTAATCTCATTACTGTTAGATGGAATATCAGATTTAGTTGATTCTGTCATGTTAGTGATGACTTCATACATTTCATTATACTTACTCTAAAAAGAAAAATAAAATGCAAAGTAAAAACAACATAGTAATTTAGAAAATGGGTATTCTTATTCTATTAAAATGTATATAGAATAATTCCACAAAATTACTTTATACCTGCCAGGAATATGGCACATGTAAGTTATCAGTAATTCTATTGGCAGACATAAAATTGTCTTGTGTTACTTCTATCATCTCAACATTATTCTATGATATTGATGTTGCAAGTGGTATTGTACTCTGAAATAAAATAACATTTTCACTGTAAAATAAGAAAATGTTATACATCGAAATTTTGACACAAAAAATTAATCGATTTAAATTATTTTACTTAGATTTTCTGATATTATATGTATACACCAGGGCATGTATTTGAAATACTTTTATTTAAAACACACTATTTGCAATACAAGCATATTTTGTATTTTTCATTTTAGCGGATCACATAAAAGTATTACGTATTTTGTATTTAAAATCGAAAGATTGAAAGCTTTTTGTATCTTGTAATTCAAATAATAAGGTTGATTATCAGTGTTAGTATTTGAAATACAAAATACTTTCATAATCTTTTGTTATTAATACTAAAATATAAAATACAAAATACTTTTATATGCTCCAATGAAATACAAAATACAAAATATTTTCATGTACTCTGAACAAACACAAAATACAAAATATAATTGCCTTACCAATACTGTTTTTCAAATAAAAGTATTTCAAATACATGCCTATCTCTGGTATACACCAACAATCAAATCATATATCACTTTGAAACATGCATGGTGGAGCATTCTTCCATCATACTTTAGAGCAAAGCTTTCAAATTACTATAGTACATGAAAACTATGAATGGTGAAAGGATATATGGTGAAAACTATGAATGGTCTAAAAGAAAACGAACTGTTGGCAATGCCGAGAGAAGTCTCTTTTGAGAATAAATTCATTTGTCCTTGATCCTAGGTCGTCTTCTCCGTCCTCTACCACTCACACTTTTCATGTCTGTAATCTGAAAATTTTGCTTTAGAGATCAGGAAAAACTAATTATTAATTAGATTTAGATGTATATACGTGATTACCAAATAGAAAGCAAAATTAAAGGGGATCAATTTTTCATGTATATTATGTACACAAAAAAACTCTAATACTATATCTTTAATAGGAAAATTTCGATACATACAATTATAAATAACAAATAATACCTGAAGAGTGAGACAGTTCCGATATTTCAATGACGCTCTATAGTAATAAGTATGAACTCGTCGTTGTCGGCGACGGCAAGCGGTTGATCGAGAAATAACTTCTTCAGTATACAAAAAAACGTTTGTAACGTCCCATTTTATAGATTATGGTTTCCAATTTAATTTAATTTAAATTTAATTTAATGAAGCAGTATACATAAATATTATATCGGCTGCGTTAATGGATACGTTGAACGTAGAGATATAAAGCAACCGTTTTATAATTTGTTTGAAGGTTAAGACCATTTCTCAAGATCTAAAAGTATAATGGAATCTTTTTCTTCTTGTTGTCCCCCTGTATGGATTTCCGATCCACGGAATATAATGTAATCGCGAATAAAACTTCCAAAAATTGCGAAATAAACGTTCTGCTGAACGTAGCCATTGAAAGCACGCCTACATTAGAGACGTTTAGTCCGCCATATTTTGCAGGATCTAACTTAAGATAGAATGGGATAGATTATGCATAAAATAGAATGAGACATTCACGCATCTCATTCTATTTTACGTATCCTGAAAAGTATGGCGGACCAATCAGAAGATGTTTAAATAGCCAATCTCAACGGGACTCTTGATTGACAACCATCTTGTTTGTCAACCATCTTGGTTGAGATGACCATCTTATTATTCTTCATCTTACCATATTGACCGTATTATTCCTCATTTTAATCAACTTTAGTCTTCGCCATGAATAAAGTGAACAATTCTAGGTGGTATGCATTATTGAAATACAAAATTGGTGGTACAACAGAAATAGTGCCAGTGCATAAAATCAGAGTGAAACTCGGAAAAGGTAAAAGAGAAGCATTCAATCCGAAGTCTCTATCGGATTTTGATAAAACAAAATATTACACCGTTTACACTGCACATGATAGCAACGACAGAAAAGAGCACAAATGGTACGTTCTAATTGGTCTGCTTGCTGCTATGTAATATTTTCTCAAGTCTAAGATGAAACTATAATCTAAAACTGATGATAAGTTGTGCAAAAATGGTTGTATAACTGTTTTTTTTTTTGGTCCTTGAAATTGTTTGTAAGTGATTTTTTTAGTCACTTGTTTCCTTTTAACGAAAGCAAGGGCAAGTTTTTTAATTCATCGATCGATCAATCGCATTGTGCGCAAATGTAATTTAGTTCCATAAAACCTTTGCACATAATGTAACTGATCAATTAATGAATTAAAAAATTCGTCCCAATTATATTTAGTCTTTACTTTTGTTTTACAGAAACTCGAGAGGCATTGGAACATGCTATGAATACGAAGAGGATCAGTTGGCCTATCATATTAGGTGAAGATGAATCGGAACCAAATTCAAGCGATAATATTGAGTTACAACGATCAGTTCCATTTAATGAGACTATCATTAGTAATCGTGATTTGAATGTATGTACTTAAGAGTAATTTTAATAAATGTTTATACATATAACAATGGTCGCGTTCAGCAGACTCAACTGTTGCGGAGCGGATCCGTGAGCGCTCGCTGCTATTGGATGATCTAGAAGAATACACCAATAGCAGCGAGCGCTCACAGATTCGCTCCGCAACAGTTGAGTCTACTGAACGCGACCAATTTAGTTATGTATTGATATATCTTTTTTCTTTCAGATAAATAAGAAAAAGACCAAGAAAACTGCAACTGATGCTATGTATGAAAAATTATTGGCCTCTAGGAATCTGAATAACAGTAATATACGTGATGATGCATCAGTGAGAGTCACAGATGATGAAAACACAGTTGCATGTTTACAGCAAGAGAATAAGAATTTAAAATCTATATTGAGAACAGAAAAGAATAAAAATAATACTTTTCAAGAATGTCTGCAAAGAATTGAGAAAAAATTGGATTGTCTACAAAAGATGAACTTGGAGAAATTCATTGCGTTGGAGAGAAAAATAACAAATGTAAATGATTCGATAAGTAAGTTCTCACAGCCCTATCCACAATATGCACAATATTAGTTTGATAATTTGCCCGAAGAAGATAAAAACATTGAGAACTAATGAATTGACAACTGAAGCAATATATTACCTGTGCACTTATTGAAATATAAATAAGTAATAATATTGTATGATAATTTATACTCGTAATGCAAAACAAATAGTAACAATAATTTATAATATTAGGTGTTAAACTTAATTCCTATCGTTTTTTCGTCTCGAAAATCGATTTGTTTCGAAGGGAAGATTAATGAATATCTTAATCAAAGTAATTTACTCCATTTTCTACTACTTTCCATTTTCTACTACCATCTCTCCGGCAACAGGGCAATCCCACGACGGTAGAACGCGGTATCTTTCGAGGCGATCCATTCATCCACCCATATTTGAACTTCGTTGTAACTGGAGAAGTGTGTGTCCGTAAGTGCGTGTTGCATCGATCGGAAGAGATGGTAATCCGACGGTGCCAAGTCTGGAGAGTACGCTGGGTGCGGCAGAACTTCCCATTCAAGCTGTCAAAGTGTCTGCTTCACGCTTTTCGCGACATGCGGTCGAGCGTTAGCATGCAACAAAATGACTTTGCGTCAATTGTTGGCTACGGATGATTTTTTTTGCATCAATTCGTCACTCAATCGGTATAATTGCTGTTTGTAGCGATCAGCTGTAACGGTTTCATTTGGACCCGAGTTCATAATACTGCACACCTTCCTGGTTCCACCAAAAGCACAGCAAGGTCTTATACCTGTGAATATTCCTCTTCGGCGTTGAAGCAGATGGTTGGCCGGGGTCCACCCATGATTTTTTCCGCTTGGAATTATCAAAATAAATCCATTTTTCATTGCCAGTCACGATGCGCCACAAAAAAACTCTTTTTTCTTTGCCCCGCAAGTAAAGAAGTCGCAATAGTCAAACGATTCGAAATGGCACTTTCTGACAACTCATGTGGTAGCCATCTCCCTTCTTTATGGATCTTTCTCATGGCATGCAAGCGTTTTGAGGCCTTTGAAGTAACATTTAACTGTTTCGATAACTCTAAAAACGTTTGAACTGGATTCTCATCAAGCAATTCTTGCAGCTCGACATCTTCAAATTTTTTCGGCTGTCTTGGACGTTCTTTGTCTCTCACATCAAAATCACCGTTTCGGAAACGTTCAAACCAAACTCTACATGTTCTTTCCGATGGAGTTTCATCACCATACACTTCAGATAATAAGCGATGCGCTTCAGTTGCGGTTTTCTTGAGGTCGAAGTAGTGAAAAAGCATACGTCGGAAAAACAGCTTATCGCGATTCATTTTCAATCGATTAGAAAATCTCTTTGGCGTCGAGAAATCTGACCTGTGAGGATTGAATGACTTTCAGCGATGTCTAAACTACAAAAAACATATTATGACTTCATCGTCGAAACTCGCCAGCGTTGGAGTCAGCACCCTCTAGTAGCGAGCGATAGGAATTAACACCTAATAGATTATAATAAACAAGAACAAAGAAAAACGTGGTTCAAATAAAAACACAACAATTTTATTTGGAAGACTTATACCACGAACGCAAGATAACGGTAGCGAAATTTAAATTTTATTAATGTTTAATACATAGTGATAATAAACGTTTCGGTCATTAATCAGACCTTCTTCAGTATTAATAATTTTTAAAACCATAACATAAAATTCGCAATTCTATCAATTTACCTAACATGTTAAATTTTTTATTTAAACCGTTGAACTTATATTATTAATAATCAATTACAATATCGTTCTAATCAACGCATCAATTTCTACGAAATTAATTCAAAAACCTTGTAGTCATACGATAATCGATTTCATGCTTTACAGAACCAATGTATTTGTCTGTTAAGTCACATCACCACAAATATTTGTCTTGCACAGAGTTGCCAAATTCTAATAAATTAAATAAAATAATCGGTCATAAACTTACATATTATAAATTGAACAACAACTAACAATGTAATATCGTACCTGTGCAATCATGTCAATCGTATTAAAAGTCAATTTTATCCTCCAATTTTAATATTTAATAATCGAACACAAAGTTTCAAAAATCGAATGTAAAGCAAATTTGAATTAATAAACGGAAAAAAGAAAAAAATAATAATAAATGAAATTAATAACACTTAAACGTACTTGTGTTCAATTATCTTACAACAAATAACAAAATTGTTATGCCCGAACCGTGTCGCCCGTTACGCCTGAGATGAGTCGTCGCCCGTTGCACATTCCTGAAGAACGAAGAGCGCGTTGCTTGGCGACGAGCGCGGAGTTGTTGTTAAACAACTCGGAAGAGAGTCTCCGTCACGAACGGACGTGTTTCTCTCTACGCGAGATATTTACCTGGTTATTACGCTTAATTGTATCACGCTGTAGTCCTGTGATTGTAAATAAACATCTGTTTACCTTTATACTCACGAGTGACTCATTTCGGCGAATCGGGAGTGCGGATTTCGTGAGGCGGACGGACGTAACATATTAGACGCATGGACGGACGTAACAGTATCATCAATGGATCACATATTTCTCACAATAAAATTCCAATGTATATCTGATAATTCAGGATAACATACTGTAACATACAAATAGAGAGCACGAACTAACGTCTTAACTTAAATCTTCGCGACTTATATCTTGACCTCACACTCGTAAACTGTAGAAAGAGAAATAATTATATATGAGAGAAGAAACTTTTAACAAAGGCAAATATGATTCTGGAAATTTGTCTGTGTCTGTCTGCTTATTCATACCATTCGTGTTTTTTAATAAAAATCATCTCTGATATAAGTCTTTTGTGAAAGAAAGGTTCTGTATCGAGAACTTGAATATTTTCCCAATTTAAATTATGTCCGAATTGTATTTGGTGCTGTGACATTACTGACACAGTATCTTTTGATTTTTTTATGTTAGACTTGTGTTCTTTTATTCGAGTGCCTTCCTTTTTGTTTACCCCACATATGATGAATCACAATCCGAACAATTAATCCTATAAACTACTTCTGAATGTTCCATTCTATCAAGTTTATCCTTTCCTAATTTTATCATTGAGTTCAAAATATTAATCGGCTTGTATGCTACTTTATAATTATTCTTATCTGCAATATTTTTAAATTTCTCTGAGATGTTACGTATAGTAAGTTACTAACTACGTTAATTGTTCAATTTATAATATGTAAGTTTATGACCGATTATTTTATTTAATTTATTAGAATTTGGCAACTCTGTGCAAGACAAATATTTGTGGTGATGTGACTTAACAGACAAATACATTGGTTCTGTAAAGCATGAAATCGATTATCGTATGACTACAAGGTTTTTGAATTAATTTCGTAGAAATTGATGCGTTGATTAGAACGATATTGTAATTGATTATTAATAATATAAGCTCAACGGTTTAAATAAAAAATTTAACATGTTAGATAAATTGATAGAATTGCGAATTTTAAGTTCTGGTTTTAAAAATTGTTAATACTGAAGAAGGTCTGATTAATGACTGAAACGTTTATTATCACTATGTATTAAACATTAATAAAATTTAAATTTCGCTACCGTTATCTTGCGTTCGTGGTATAAGCCTTTCAAACAAAATTGTTGTATAGATTATAATGTTCAATCACTTTTGTATTATGCAATACAAGATTAATTCCTAATTTATATTGTTTATACATCAGTAAATATTTAGACAGCACAAATGTCTTAAAAAGGTTCAATATATAAATCGCTTTTATTAATAACATTTTTGCTGTCTAACAATGAATAGTTATTTGCTATACAGAAAATATAAAGTAGGAATTAATCTAATACTGTATTACCTACCCTCACAGCACAACATTGAAATAAGGTTACAGTAACTTTAAATTGTAAGATTTTAACATTAAACGGAGATTAATAAACCTACCATTATATATAACCTCCTAGTAACATAAAAATGATCGTCCAAACTGATTACATTAACATCCCAGAAACCTTGCATGATAGGTTGTATTAATATTCCTACAATATGCCAAGTTCCTTGTAAGATTGTAACATTAAACGGAAATCAATAAACCTACCCTTTTTTGCTAAAATGAGTATTATTATTGATTAATATCTTATTCCAGAATACGTATCATAAAATTGTAATAAAAAAAAATTTTTCCCTGAATTTGGGAACTAATTTCATAGTACTTTGAAGTAGATCCGTGCGCCGTTTTATTTTATATCGGCGGCGGCGTTTGAGATAAAATAGCTCGGCGGTGACGGCGTTCGGCGGAAATTTCAAAATCGGCGGCGGCGGAAACGGCGGACGATAATTTATCGGCGGCGGCGACGTGGAGCGGCGTAAATATAAAAATATACTTTAAATAAAAAATCTAAACTCCAAATTATTTGAATAAGCAGATGATAATAGATATATTTAAAAAATTATATTAAGTTAAAAAAATTGTATTTAAAAAATTATAATAATTTTTATTAAGAAACAAATATACTATTTATTTTAAATCAGAAGAGTTTTTAAAATTTATTCTTTTACTAATATATTTCAAAATCTATTCTTTGATTAGTTTAATTGTTTATCATGTTTAATATTATTAGATAATATTATTAGAAATATAGATAATATTATTAGAAATTATGTATTAAATTCGACAGTTATTTTTAATCTCTCTAATTTAGAATAAACTTTAATTTTAATTTTTGAAAAATATAGATAATAAAAATATTAAGTACATACAGTTATAGGTATAGTTATTGTATGTACAATACATAGCTGTTATAATAGGATTGTAAGAGTATAAAAACAAAGTATTTGTTTAAAAAAAAAATACGAATATTAGTTTATTTCCTTGTAAAAAATAACAATTATTTTAAACTTATATTAATAATTATCATATGTATCAAAAATAAAATATAAATCGCTTTAACTTGTTAGACTCTTACATATGAAACTTTCACAAAAATATAAATCACTTTAATCATTAGACTTCTTATACATTTGCGTGAAAGACTTTTTACTACATTGCACAATTTATACTTATTTTACTGATTTTAAGTATACATCTTTTATTAATTTGAAATTATCATAGATAAATAAAATTTTATTAAATTTTGATGGCTTTAACGCAGAACGTTTTGCTGTAATAAGTAAACCTGCAGAAGAAAATGCACGCTTAGACGCAGAACTTGTAATCGGTATGGCATAAATACAGTACATCAATTTATACAAATTTGGCAGTAATAATTTCATTTTATTCCACTATTGTAGAGGATCTTCTATAGACTCTGATATATGTAAATACTTTTTAATTTCAATAAGAATTGGATCTTCAGAAGAATTAATATTTGTATGTTTTGTAGCTAATTATCAAATCGTAATTTTTTAACTCCCGAAAATTGACATGATGTCTTATTCGAATGAATACCTACTTCTTTATTAAGTGCCTATTATAAAAAAGCAGAACTATATAAACATAAGAGTATCTAATTATATCATAAAAATAATAATCTTAATAATACTTGGTGATCGATATAAAGCTGCTGCAAATACAAACTGCGTGTGTATGAATGTTAATTTAAACTTTACTTAAGTATTTTGTAAATGTAAATATTATTTATAGCAAAATCACTTTAATCAAACGAATTTTATTAGCAAAAACTTTTTTCAAGTATTCTCTGTTTAAAACATAGTTTAATGTCAATAGCTAAAAAATAAAAATAATCTAACCTGCTCATTTCTAATAGTTAAAGGAACCATTTTGTGGATCATATACATTAAAATTTCCTCAGGAGATTGTTACTTATCTGCACGGTATTCCGCAATACCTTTAACATTTTGAAAAGTTGGATCCAAAAGTGCTCCGCAAAAATGAGTTTCATGGATTGGAAATCGTTTTTTTAAATTTTGGAAAATAGTTGTTTTAAATTGTTTTATTATGAATGAATCATCTTCATCCACATACATATTGCTCTCAATTTCTGCCCTAAAAAATAAAAAAAAAATTATAATTGTGAATTCAATAACTTCTTTTAAATTTATGATAAAATTAAAATAAATTTATGATATAAAAAGATAAAAGACTATTGTTCAAGTAAGAATACCATGTAATAGTACGCTTTTTGTGATACTTTGGTGATCTTTATTTTGAATTAGACTATATATATATATGATATATATTATATATTGTAACGTTTGTTTTCGCTACGCTTTTCGTGGTTGTGAGTTTCGCGGATCTTCGGGGAAGTCACCGGGACGAGGTTTGACAGGAAGGGTTTTACACTCGGAATTACTAGACTCGCAAGACGACGGGTAAAAGATACATATATTCTCAGTCTTCTTCGTATCGCGCGTCTTACAATGCGTTCGTCTTAACATGTCTCCATTTTTCTACTACTGCGCCGCCTGCCTATCTTCTTCGTATCCGATCAGCGGCTCCTCGCGGCTAGGGTCTTTGCACGCGTTACAGGGACCTTCACGTTACAAACTCCCCCTTTGAATCTGTTAGTCGTCCTCGACGAAGATCCAATCTCTTGTGAAGGCGTTGTCGGGTCTGCGTTCTTTTTGGGTCGGCCCCGCTTTCTGGTGGTCCTAACCGGTTGATGAGAAGGTCTTTCCGTCGTGTCGCCTTTCCAGATATCTAAATCAGAAACATGATAAACAGAAAGCAGATTACCGGTTACATTATGTGCTACTTGATAGCTGGTGGGTGATATGCGCTTGGCGATTCTGTAAGGTCCGTCTCTTTTAGGTGCAAATTTGGAAGTGATGCCCTGTGGCATGTTGCTTAATGTTCGTGTCTTGACCATAACTTGGTCACCTTCTTGGAATATCTGCGCTGGTCGTCTGGTCGAATCCGCGTATGATTTGTGCCTGTCTTGTTCTTGTTCATGTGTTTCGGTTACCTCTTTCATGGTATCGGCTATTTTCAATAGATACGGGGTGATTTTTGAAACAAATTTTTCTCCGATGATGATTTCGCGTAAGTCTCGTATTTCTCCTGAATCACGCATCTCTCTTGCGAACGTAAGAAACGCTGGCGTGTTTTTGGTCGACTGCGACGTGCTGGTATTCATGGCGTATCTAATTGACGGTAGTTTGTTGGCCCATTCGGTGTGAGAGTTTCCTACTAAGATTGACAGCTGTACCTTCATGTCTCTATTTTTCCGTTCTACGGGGTTTACTTCCGGATGGTAAACCGGAGTCAGAGACTGGTCGAACCCTAGGCAATACGATACTTGTTGCATTACGGCTCCGACGAATTGAGGTCCGTTATCTGATATTACACGGCGCGGGATTTCATATCTGAGCATGACTTCGTCTATTAACGTTTTTGCGCAGACGTCCGCTGTGGCGCGTTTTAGCGGGAATAGCTCCACCCATTTTGTGGCGACGTCTTCGATGACCCCATTTAATCTTGCAGGTAAAAAAAACGGCCCCACTAAAACGTCGTTCCAAATTCCAAGCCAGACATTAACAGAAAACTCATGCTGAAATTTGTATTCTCTAACAGACCTGGGATTTTGTTGAGCCCATATATGATAATTCCTTTGATTAATTATTCCACCTTTAGTAAATGTTGCCTCATCTGACCACATTATTTTAGAATATTTTAGGAAATAAAATATCATTGTGGCATTGCTCAAGGTACCAGTTACAAAAGTTCAATCTGTTCCAATGATCTTGAGGTAATAAATTTTGCACTTTTTAAATGTGGTAGAGATAGCGATTATCTCCTTTTACAGTTCGTCAAATTGTTTGTGGTGACACTCCCAATACAGCCGACGCATTCCGAACGCTGGTCTCAGGATGATTGTCAAAATGTTGTAAAATACGATTCCCTACCTGCAAATCTCTTCGTAACGCTGCTTGAAATCGGTTGTTTTCTTGTCGAATTGAAAATGATCCAGTCTCTCGCAATCTATTAAATGTCAACATAAACACTCTTCGGTTTGGTATTCTTCTGTTTGGAAATCGTCGCGCATATTCTCGCCTTTAAAGCATTACCGTTGCAGAAACAGTATACAAAAACCATATCAGCATATTCACTATTAGAATACGTACGCGGCATATTGCAAAAGACAAAATTCATCTACTGTTAAAGGCTTTCAAAGAGCGACCGACAAATTCATAACAGAAAGTGGAAAATGTAATCAAATATGTCGGTGCTAGATATGGCAAGAAATGTAAACATTTTTTTTCGATTTTCTCTGAAACAGAGCAAAAACGAGCATATGTCTATAGGACTTTTTTTCTTAGTTTTTTACTCCTCTACACGCTCCCGAAGTTTTGCCATTTAATTTGGAAACACCCTGTATATCCTCGAGATGTCCAATTTGCAATGTTGAGGTCGTTTTTCGTTTCAAACGCGTCTATGATTTTTCTGACCTCGGGATCTGATAACTGTTCTTCTCTCAATTTGGCGGCTCCGTCTGAAGGCAAATCGATGGTGATTGTGCATACCCCACAATCGTGTTGGTCCTCGTGTTTACACGGTGGTCTTGACAGCGTGTCAGCAACTACGTTAATTTTTCCGGGTGCATATATGATGTGCAGGTCGTATTCTTGGAGACTTAGTGCCCAACGGGCTAATCGGCCCGATGGCGATTTTAGACTCATTAACCATTTCAGCGGTTAGTGGTCTGTGCCTATTGTAATTCGGGCGCCGTCGATGTAACCTCTGAATTTTGCCACGGCCCATACTATAGCGAGGGCTTCGCGTTCTGTGATCGAATAGTTGCGCTCGGCTGCGGTTAATAGACGACTGGCGTATTCCACCGGTCTCTCATCGGTTCCTTCTCCTTGGGCGAGGATCGCTCCGATTGCGTAGTTGCTGGCGTCCGTTCGTATGATAAACGATAACTGGTCATCTGCTTGCCTGAGTATGGGAGCTTGAATAAGGGCCTTTTTTAGTCTCGTAAAGGCATTTTCTTGTTCCTGATTCCATATCCACGGAGTATTTTTTTTGGTGAGGAGTGTCAATGGCCTGGCGATTTCTGCGAAGTTAGGAATGAATCTTCGAAACCATGAAGCCGTTTGCAGGAACGTGAGTAGATGCTTTATATTTCTCGGCGGGGCGAGACTTAATATGGCTGTTATCTTGTCGTCATTTGGTTGGATTCCTTCGGCGGTGATTGTATGGCCTAAGAATCTTACTTGTGCGCGCGCGAAATTGCACTTCTGACGGTTGGCGCGTAATTTAAAGTCGCGTAGGCGATTGAAGATTTTCTTCAGATCTTTTATGTGCTCGTCAAAGCTGTCCGAAATGACGATTATGTCGTCTAGATATATTAACACTGTGGTATCCTTTAGTGGTATCCTTCGGAATTGGTCCATCAGTCGTTGAAAGGTGGCACCGGAGTTCTTCAAGCTGAAAGGCATTCGTTTGAAGCGGAAGGTGCCAAAAGGTGTCGTAAAAGCCGTTTTATCCCGATCTGAGGGCCTTACGTTTACTTGCCAATAACCTGAGCGAAGGTCGATGGTTGACATAAAAAGTGTTCTCTTCGCGAGGTGCAACAATTCATCGATCCTGGGCATCGGGTAAGGGTCCGTCTTAGTCACGGCATTTAGACGTCGGTAATCGACGCAGACTCGTACCGCGCCGTCTTTTTTGGGTACGAGCACTACTGGAGCGGCCCATGGAGATTCGCATTCTTCGATGATGTCAGCTTCCAGCATGACGTTCAACTCCTTCTCTAGGATTTCCTTCTTTTGTTGCGATATTTTATAGGGGTGAGTGGCTGTCGGCGTGCTATCGCCGGTATCAATCGTGTGTTCAGCATACGGTGTATGATCTCCCCCTAGTGCGAAGATGTCTTCGTTATCTACCAATATTGCGTCAAGTTTCTTACGTTGTTTTGGAGATAGAGCCGGTGCTTCGTCGCTTCTTAACGCGTTGACGCTATTCAGCTGCACAATGCCGGTTGTTTCAGTGATCCCTTCGAACTTCAGTTCGTGTGGCTTATAATTGTCTGCAAAATACCATATACGTTGAGGTATATTTATTACGATGTTGGCTTCTTCAATAAAATCCATGCCGAGTAATGTATAATGGTTATAAGCATGCGGCATCGCTAGAAGTGTGGTGTTAATCGTACGATTTTCTACGTGAATGGCGACTTTGGTAACCCACACGCTTTCTTCGCTACGCGTACCATCGGCTAATCCAATGCGTAAGTTTGACTTTTCGAATTTTTGTCCTTTTTCAACGAGTATTTTATAAAGAGAGTGTCCGGCGACACTCATCTTCGCGGCCGTGTCAATTAATCCCGTTCCTTTTGCGCCTGATATTTCCACGTTGAGAATTGGGCGTTTCCTATAAGTTGCTCGTATTTCCGCTGCGTCCACGAGGCAAAAATCGGACTTTTCTTCGCTCTTGTGATTCTTATCGGCGTTGTTGCACTTTGGGCAATTTTTACGAAGATACCCGGGGTTTCCGCAACCGAAACACGTTACGGTGGGTAGGGCTCGTTGGTCGTTTGCTTGTGTGACGTTGGAAGTAGTGTCTTTATTTTTTTTATTTGATGCGTTTGGGTTTTCCTCGTTCTTTTTCTTTAAGCTTCTACATTCATCCGTAGTGTGTCCGAAATTCTTGCAAAATTTACAGCGTGGGCGATTTTCGTGTTTGCGCGATGATGTTTGCTGTTTGGGTGTTACGTCTTCTTCCGCTTTAATTTCTTCGACTTCGCTCGCGAGATCCACTAATTCCGCGAAGGACGTGGCTTTTTCACGTGGTATCTCCTTTCGGATTTTATGCGCTAGCAACCGTAAACCATGTCGAACTGAATGTTTTCTGGCAACGGCTCGTCGTATGGGAGCTTCGCGAGTAGCGCGCGCGCTTTGCACACAAATACGTCTGTCAATACGTCTTCTCCTTGCTCGCACGAAAAAAGTTCTTTGTATACGCGATGAGCTGCTTTTTTCGGGCCGTACGCTTGTCTCAATATTTCTATTGCGATATCCCACATATTGACGGTGCCTTTAACGCCCTGCCACCATGTCGCGGCGAGATCTGTGAGAAGGATCGGTAATCCTTTCAGCGCGTTTTTATTGGATATGTTAGTACACTCTTTGTACGTACTGATCGCGTCGATAAAAGCCTCTACATCGGACGATTTGTTTCCATCGAAGCGGGAGGTACATCGCGAGAAATTGCCTTGTGGTTGCACGATGTTTGCGACCGGCGCGTTCGCAGCAGATATCTGTATCTGTTGTATGAGCGTAGCGAACTGTTCGTTCGTTAATGTAATGGTGTTACCTGAGTTTTGTCCATCCGCCATTTTTACCTTTTTGTCCTGAGTCTTTGCGATCGTGCTCGTCCTACGAGGTATGCGTGATTGCGACCGTGTCTGCGGCCGTGTCTGTGACCGTGTCGTCGGTCGTGTTGGCTCGTTCGGGAGTGGCGACGTCTTGTCTCGGGGCAGTTGCTTCCGTCGAGAATTCGGCCTCTTGCTTGGGCGCCAATTGTAACGTTTGTTTTCGCTACGCTTTTCGTGGTTGTGAGTTTCGCGGATCTTCGGGGAAGTCACCGGGACGAGGTTTGACAAGAAGGGTTTTACACTCGGAATTACTAGACTCGCAAGACGACGGGTAAAAGATACATATATTCTCAGTCTTCTTCGTATCGCGCGTCTTACAATGCGTTCGTCTTAACATGTCTCCATTTTTCTACTACTGCGCCGCCTGCCTATCTTCTTCGTAACTTCTTAT
>NW_017299927.1:69593-70200 GCF_001594075.2 Trachymyrmex cornetzi | reverse complement strand
ACGCATAGTACGCCGTACGCTCACCGTACTAATACCGTGGAGGTATTTGTCTATCTGGGATATATTATATATACATATACATATATTTAAAAATATATTACAAATAATACCTAAATAAAAGTGGGGTGGTACCCAGTTGGACACGGCTCAATTGGACACGAGCCACTCACAGCGCTTGAGACTACAAAGCTTCTAAGCACCGCCCAGATAGCAAAATACCTCCACGGTATTAGTATGGTGAGCGTATGGCGTACTATGCGTGCCGATACCGTACCTGTCAGGTACGTGCGTACCTAAAGGGTACAGTACCGGTACACTGTACTTTTAGTACGCCGTACCGATAATGTATGCCTTAGGTACGCATGTTATTAAAATTAATTAATTTTATAGTTTTATTGCTAAAATGAGTATCATTATTGATTGATTATCTTATTCTAGAGTACACATCATAAAATTATGATGAAAAAAAAAGATTTTCCCTGAATTCGGGAATTAATTTCATAGCACTTTCGAAGCGGTCACCCATCCGATTGCATACCGCCACTTACTATGCTTGACTTCTGAAATCGTCTGGAAACCGCTGCACTTCGATGATCCACGAACACCT
>NW_017299927.1:68258-69165 GCF_001594075.2 Trachymyrmex cornetzi | reverse complement strand
ATTAATTATCTTATTCTAGAGTACACATCATAAAATTATGATGAAAAAAAAAAAGATTTTCCCTGAATTCGGGAACTAATTTCATAGCACTTCGAAGCGGTCACCCATCCAATTGCATACCGCCACTTACTATGCTTGACTTCTGAAATCGCTTGGAAACCGCTGCACTTCGATGATCCACGAACACCTGTATAATCGTGGATGTATAGCTATGATATATCTGTTCAATATATGGTCCTGATAGAAATTTATGCACTTGAACTGAACATCCAGTCAGTTACTGTCTAATATTTAATTTTAATGTTATAACGACTATTTTCAGGTTAGGCAATCATACGCTGTACTTTCGCAGTACCAGTTATCATATCGTGTTCGACTAGAGGTCTCCACAGTTTCTCTCCTGTCGATAATGGTATTGATATGGTACGGGTTATGTACCATGACGTACCTAAATAGTACGCAGTACAGGTACAGTGTTGATACGCTGTACTATGGCTGCTTTCCTTTTAGGAGACACAAACCGACACAGTATAACACACTCAAACACAGTTTGCCACGCTTAAATGGAACGCGATATGTGCAATGTGTGTATCGTGTGTACGAACTTTTAATACCTAACCTTAAAAGATTTGAATTTTGACCTTAGCGGACATACGAGATAAGATTATTGCAAGGAGTGATGTGTATATTTTCGAGTAAAGGTACATACTTTGCATCAATTGGTGGAGGTATTCCAAAAAAAGATTTAACATCTTACAAGTTACAAACTTTTCAAAATTATTTTTAAACTTTACAGGTATTTATAAATATTGTATATCAAAATTTTTATCAAATAAAATATATTTAAAAAATAAAGTTTATTATTATTTTTGTTGCTTTTTAAATAAAATATATAAAAATAATAGTA
>NW_017299927.1:66857-68151 GCF_001594075.2 Trachymyrmex cornetzi | reverse complement strand
GCGTGGCAAACTGTGTTTGAGTGTGTTATACTGTGTCGGTTTGTGTCTCCTAAAAGGAAAGCAGCCTATACCGAGACACTACCGTGTCTCCAGATGCTGAAAACAGAACAAAATGATGGAAATTGATTTGCGGGTGCGTTCTAATTTCACTTAATTCATCAAAATTACACTTGAACAGACTGGAAACACACTCTGACTCTGCTCCCGAGCAGAGGCGAAGTGTGTCGATTGAGTTTGAACAAAATTATAAATGGAAAGCGACGTGTGTCGATTTGTGTCAAGTGTGTCGACTGTGTCTTCTAAAAGGAAAGCAGCCTATAATATCACGTACACTTTTTATACTGCTACCGTACAGTTACGCCATACACCTCGTGGCAGTACAGTAACAGTACAGTAGCGGTATCTTGTGCGTGTTGGTGTTGGTATCGCATGCTTGGTTATCTGGGCGGTCGCTGTGATTGGTGGTGTCCAATCGAGCCGTGGTCAATCGGGATCTCCCCATAAAAGTGCCAGATTAACTGTTGGATATTCCTGTCCAGAAAGAATTTCTATTGCTATTTTGATACTTGTTAAACAGTTTGCTAGATCTTCGATATTCTTCCATTCGATGTCCGTAGAAAATACATCATAATGTTTATTAATTTCCAAGCAACGTATCACTACTTCTACAAAATAAATTATAATTATATTTAAATTATATTTAATTAAAAAAATAAAAAATACACAACTGATAAAAAATTTTTTGAATATTATTATAAAACGATAAGTTTATAATTTTGCTGCAGAGAAATACTTTGTTAACTTAATCAATTTAAATTATTCCACATATGATAAGGTATACATAAATATATCAATATAATTTGTATATCTTCAGTAATTATACATTATGAATGAAAATTACTATTATATTATAACAAATTAAAAATTTTTTTAGTAATATTTATATAACTTTTCTAATTTAAACGTATTTAAACATATTTTTACATTATTAAAATATTATTGTAAATGACATTTTATGAGTTTTAGAGTCAATATTCAAATTCAGTTAGTTAAATCTTACGTGCATTAGCACACTCAACTTACCTTTATTTTTAAGGACGTTCTCCGAAAAATCCATTTTCTTTAGGTTTTTCTGAAACTTACAGAAAAAGCTTGTTTTAGTGTTCTGAACATATACTTTGAAGCTCAGTATTCATTGCGGGATTAAAAATCGAGATATTCCACTTCAAAGTTGAAACGTTTAACATAGAATCCCTATCTAAAGCTTATTCGAAAGTGGTTTTTTATTCACTGT
>NW_017299927.1:59914-66742 GCF_001594075.2 Trachymyrmex cornetzi | reverse complement strand
TCATTTAACAAAGTAAGTAGCTCGGCTATTTTTTCGACCGGCGGCAGTAGCGAAGGCGAGAGGTATTGACGACTTGGCAACGTCGCGTCGTATTACTAATAAAGCGTCCGCTTTTATTCCGTGGATTCGACATTATTTAGTGTCCATAACCTTACTAACACAACACAAAGACGCGGAGCGAAAAAGCAGCGTTGCCACATCGCACGGAGTGACGCAGTAGGATCATTTTTACACTTCTGCGCACACGGTGGTACTCAACTAATATTTTCTGTGTGTAGAGGCGATTGCGTAAACTTTAGGTTGAGCACAACTGCAGTTGGAGAACGTCCTTAAGTAAACTCGCCAGCATCTCTAATGTACTGTTCCATCTGGTTGGTACATCTTTATGTAATCCTGAAGATGTCATGAAAGATAAGTCTGCGCATATAAATGGCTTAGAACATATACACATGGAATGATAACAGGACGCTCAGACTGAAGCCAAGATAGGTGTGAGAGAGAAAGGTATAGAAGACCTAAAATTCGCAATGCGCATGCTCAATTTCGTCAGGTGATTCCATCTATTACGTTGTTCCATTTGTTCCGTTTTCACATATCTGTCATATTTATTGAAATATATTGATAGTAAAAATAACCAAAGATATACAGAAATTGACATAGTTGCGTTATATGATAATTGTTTTTTTCGTTTTTGCAGTGAGTAAATAAGTTTCATTAGATAATATTGTAAAATAATTGTATATAATAAACATAATATATTAGTATTGTTTGTTTTGTCTCTCAGGAGCTGCTCGGAGCGATTCCAAGCAGCTCTCGAGAGACAAAACGAACAATATATTATTAAATCTATGTGTCAATGAGTTCATCTTATTATGTGTTCATGTTGACAAGTTTGCATTGGGAAATAAAGGTATATGGAAGAATTTACCATTTTATTTATATGTCATATTGTGTATTATTTAATGAAGTGAAGGCTTTGGCTATAAAGTGGTTTTCGTTGAACTGTAATGATAATGGATGAGAGTTAATTCTGCCGGCAATTTGTAAAATGGTAATAAACTGTGAGAAAGATGAATATGGAATACAAATTTATTGATGTTTAAAATGAATCAATTTCGTGTACATGTGTCGGACGTAGTCTTTTTGATCCACTGATGAGGCGCATTTTCCTTCGTGATAAAAACGGATGGTCAAATATTTATCGATAATACTTTTTACCAGTGCAGTCTTATGATTGTTTAAGAACTCCTGCTGCAGAATATGCTGCGTCATTTTAGGATTATTAAAAACCGCATCATAAATATTTATGAAGACTTTTGTGCCTAACACCTTTTTTGCATTCTTCATTGTGAAAATGCAATGCTAATGTTCGCGGATAATCATTCCGCATTTTCGAGTGATCGTAATCACGTCCTTTGACGGATACAATAACTTTCCTCTAGTTTTGAAATTAATCAGCATTGAATCTGTACAATTTGTTACAAGAAATGTTGAACAAACATGGCACATACGAGGCAACATTTTCTTGACGACAAATCCACTGATGTATTTGATCACCTCCTCAAGATATGTGCTGAGTGACCACAATGTCTCTAAATAATCGTGATCAAAAACATTAATCGAAGTTCTATCATCAAACTCTGTAAATATGCCGTCAGTCAAATTAGTTGCCTTTACAGATGATACATACAATATTTGAATGTCATTAATTGCACAATTCCCCTTTTCTGAAGCTGTAATCTCATGCCTAATAAGCAGTTTTTTATAACTGCTCTGAAATTCTCTAGCATCAGGATTATCGTTGAAACCACCTCTGCTTCGCATTGCGCTGAAAAATGTTTCGAGGTGGTCTTGATTTAATTTGTAACTTAGTAAATACGACAATCCTTTCTCTTTTAGAATATTAAATAGTTCAAACATATTCGTTAATGCCACAATGAAGCCGAGAAAGCCGGTTTTTCGAGAAGTACACAATATTGGAAAATTTTGCTTGTCTTTCAGTTCTTTAATGTATGCAATTATGATCTGTGCATGATTGTGTAAGACTTCGTAACTTTCAGTCAATAGAGCCATAGTGCACCTTTTTCTTTTGTCGAACTTACTTCTGACATTCAATAGATCGAAAGCGTTGTTAAACATAGTGCAAAACAATGCTTCTTCGGGAGGTTTAAATTGATCAGGAGCACATTGTTGGCAAAATTTCAGAGCTACGCTAACGCTTTCACTGAGAGTTTGGGCAGCCAATCTCACGTTCATTTTCGATTTGTGAAACATGACATGTTGTTTCCGTAACTTTGTGGCACATTTCAAACCCTCAGCCTCCTCCAATTTCTGAAGAGATACTATATTTTCCCACAATACCTATACTGTTTTCCTTATAACGAAGCTCTAATTTTTCGTCCAGTGTATTCCTCACCAATTTCAACATGTGGCACTGGTCTAGGAAACACTTTTTCTCCTGTTACTGGGTGAGAGAAGTACGGTTTAAAGTGTTCTCCCCCTTCAAAATTGGCCCCTAAATTTGTACACATGCTTAAATTAACTATTGCTCCATCAAACGTAACCGAGTGCACTATGACTCCAGTCTCGTGAACTACCCATAAACACTGCTCTAATAAACTGGCTCTCTCTTCACCGTTCGGTGAGTCAATGAAAAAATAAGCAACGGGAAGTTTCCAATGCCCATTTAACGCGACTAACATAAAGACTAATGCTTGCTTTGCTTTTCTCGGTACAGCGCTATCATTCATCCATTGTCCTACTTTGACAAATCCTTGAAACTCTTTCCAATCGTAAAATACTTTTTCTTTAATCGACATTTCGTCTACCACTACATTACAAAATATCGGAGTTTTCGATCTGTCGACTTTACATCGTAGGGCGTCTAAAGATTCCTTCGTAAAACCCGGTTGACCATCAACGCTCGCATACCATTTCGTAATAGTGGAAGGATTCGGGAGAAAATTACTGAATGTTTGCCGAACGTACCGATACGCCTTTGCTGAATAAAAATTTAACGTCAAAGCAAATTTTCTGAGTTCCGCTGAATACATTTTCCTTGCGCCCTTTCGTCGTTGAAATATTTCATTCATTACAGGTGATACTTCAACCTAGATGAAATATATTACATTTTATTATTACTTAACGTATTAGACTGTGTCCACAACCTTGCTTTAAGAGGTCCTGAACTGTCCATGGAAAAAATGATAACAATGACAATATCATAAAATAGTATGTTATTTTTATATTTTTGTATTAAAATAGTATCTAACAGTATCATTATGTATACGAAAAATTAGTAAAAATATCTTAGTTTAATTAACATCATTTTCTTCATGGACAATTTATGTGTCCAAATTAAAATATTAAATATTACAATTGCGGTGATTATTGTAGGTAATTTTTAGATTATTTAATTAAATTCACACTTCAAATCGCACTGACAATTATCGTTAATAACATTTCCGCACCTAGAAAATATTTAAAAATTACGACTCGGTTATAATGCATTCAAAATTACCATTAAATTGTCTGCAGTGCTTGCTTCCAGCAGACATTTTTTCTTCAAATGTTGCACGAGCTGCTCCATCGTCTTGATGCGAAGACGTCTCCTTTGAGATTGCTGCAAGTGTTTAATTGTTTTGCGTTGCTTGTGAACAATTCTCCTCGTGATATCAAACGCTCTTTTTGCTCTCCTAGGCGATTTTAAATCTGGACTTTGAATGTCACCAATGTAGCGAGGGATCCTGCGTGATCGTAAAGGTGTCCCAACAACTGCTTTTGAGTTTCCGCCATTTCTAGAAGTTGGTGTCGATGGCAAATTTGCTGTTAAAATATAACATACGTATATACATATAAATATATCAATTTAAACAAATATTTTTAAATAAAGTACAATCTGTAATATCGTCTATAATCGAGATTGGGACTACATGAGGAAGGAATAATCAAATTAATCAAAAGTTGATATTACATGTCATATTGCATGTTAGGAAGCGAGTCTAACAAATGTTTATGATAGCTTGGTACAGCCGACCGCAGAAAGATTGCAACACTTTTTCTTCGATGGGTTTCAGAATGCAGTTTGCGCATCGAACGATTGGTTCTTATTTATGGATCCATGAGTAAGAACCAATCGGTCGATGAGCAAGCTGCATTCCGAAACCCATCGAAGAAAAAATGTTGCAACCTTTCTGCGGTCGGCTGTACATGTCAGATTCGAAATGGCACTTTTTGATCTGAGCACAAAGACTTAACTGCAATTAGACCATAATAGCTACAACACAAGTCAATGTATTAATGTAAAATGGTAGTAACTGTACCTGTTATATATGAATTGTTCCCATCCATGCTAATAACCATTTTATTCTCGTCACTACCTCCGTAGGAAGCTTCTGCATATGGTGCCTCGTTAAAAATTGTTTCTTCAATACCATTTTTATCGGCTGCGTTGACGTTGCTACTTACTTAACAATTTCCTTCAATGATTACTTCTTCATTATTGACTTTTGTACAAAATATCCCAATTTTATGCAGACAAAATCAATGAAATTTACCTGTCAATATTACATTTTTGTCGTTTTTTGGATATGTATGTTTTTTACGAATGCATGGCACAGCATTCACCTTTACAACGGAACCTTTTGCTTTATGGATAATATCATCTTCTTGGAAATGATTCGAACACAACTTTGTAGCCGTGTTCAAAACATTTTCCTCGATTCCGCAGAACGACCGCCACTTCGCCCGAATTTCCTCACTTTTTGGAAACCTATTTACAGTGCAATAAATACGTTATATGTGTAATATCTCACAAGTTCTAAATCAATGTTATTTGATCACATATTTATTTACTTGCGTAAAGTACGAAGCCGATTTCTTCTTATTGTTACAAAACACGCAATATTTCATTTTTTACCACTTATCGATTGATTATTGTGTACAAACGCCAAATGTTTACAAACTATGGTTAGGTAACCGGAATGCGGAACAGCAGAATGAATTGACGAACGGAATGACGGAACTGAACATGCGCATTGCGAATTTTAGGTCTTCTATACCTATCTCTCTCGCACCTATCTTGGCTTTAGCCCAATGCATTGGCGGTATAGGCAATGAGTGTTCCATGTGTATATGTTCTAAGATAAATGGTCATCATTATTAGATAATGTGGAACTATATCTTGTATCACTTTCCAAAATCTCTTCCAGAATGTCAACATTATCAAGTATGTTATTAATTTTCTCTAACTGCGTAATTTCACTTGCTGTTTCAATATCTTGTGTTTTAAAAGCAAGAACTTTTATAATAGTTCTAGCTTTAACTATAAAACTATTAATTTCTGGTATTTTAGAAAGAGTATCTACCATCACCAAATTATGGAGTCCGTGTGCAACACAATGTACTCTATCAACTTTCATATCTCTTGCAGCTTTAATCATATTTGCTCCTCCATCAGCTACAAAAGTTATAATTTTGTTATTTAAATTAAATTCCATTAGCACTTTTTTTATTTCTTCAACGATATTATTTGCTGTGTGAGGATGTGGTAAAAAGTCTGTTTGTAATGTACAGGATCTCAACTGTGTTTCTGTAGGTGATATCCAATGTAAAGTAAAAGTCTAAATGGAATATGACGATAATTATCAGTCCATGCATCCATAGTTAATGAAATTCCCAGATAGCAAAATACCTCCACGGTATTAGTACGGTGAGCGTACGGCGTACTATACGTGCCGATACCGTACCTGTCAGGTACGTGCGTACCTAAAGGGTACAGTACCGGTACACCGTACTTTTAGTACGCCGTACCGATAATGTATGCCTTAGGTACGCATGTTATTAAAATTAATTAATTTTATAGTTTTACCCAGATAGACAAGCGTGCGATACCCGCACAAGATACCGCTACCGTACTGTTACTGTACTGCCACGAGGTGGCGGTGTACGGCGTAACTGTACGGTAGCAGTACAAAAAGTGTACGTGATATTATAGTACAACACTGTACCTGTACTGCGTACTATTTACGTAGACGTATTTAGGTACGTCATGGTATATAACCCGTACCATATCAATACGGTGTACCTTTATCGACAGGAGAGAAACTGTGGAGACCTCTAGTCGAAGACGATATACATGATAACTGCGGTACTGCGAAAGTATAGCTTATAATTGCATAACCTGAAAATAGTCGTTACATCATTAAAATGAAATATTAGACAGTAACTGACTGGATGTTCAGTTCAAGTGCATAAATTTCTATCAGGACCATATATTGAACAGATATATCATAGCTATACATCCACGATTATACAGGTGTTCGTGGATCATCGAAGTGCAGCGGTTTCCAGGCGATTTCAGAAGTCAAGCATAGTAATTGGCGGTATGCAATCGGATGGGCGACCGCTTCGAAGTGCTATGAAATTAGTTCCCGAATTCAGGGAAAATCTTTTTTTTTTTTCATCATAATTTTATGATGTGTACTCTAGAATAAGATAATTAATCAATAATAATACTCATTTTATCAATAAATCTATAAAATTAATTAATTTTAATAACATGCGTACCTAAGGCATACATTATCGGTACGGCGTATTAAAAGTACGGTGTACCGGTACTGTACCCTTTAGGTACGCACGTATCTGACAGGTATGGTATCGGCACGCATAGTACGCCGTACGCTCACCGTACTAATACCGTGGAGGTATTTTGCTATCTGAGTATTGCTAAAATGAGTATCATTACCCAGATAGACAAGCATGCGATACCCGCACAAGATACCGCTACCGTATTGTTACTGTACTGCCACGAGGTGGCGGTGTACGGCG
>NW_017299927.1:58934-59690 GCF_001594075.2 Trachymyrmex cornetzi | reverse complement strand
ACAACATTAAAATGAAATATTAGACAGTAACTGACTGGATGTTCAGTTGAAGTGCATAAATTTCTATCAGGACTATATATTGAACAGATATATCATAGCTATACATCCACGATTATACAGCATGCACTTCGATGATCCACGAACACTTGCATAATCGTGGATGTATAGCTATGATATATCTGTTCAATATATAGTCCTGATAGAAATTTATGCACTTCAACTGAACATCCAGTCAGTTACTGTCTAATATTTCATTTTAATGTTATAACGACTATTTTCAGGTTAGGCAATCATACGCTGTACTTTCGCAATACCCGTTATCATGTATATCGTGTTCGACTAGAGGTCTCCACAGTTTCTCTCCTGTCGATAATGGTATACCGTATTGATATGGTACGGGTTATGTACCATGACGTACCTAAATAGTACGTAGTACAAGTACAGTGTTGATACGCTGTACCAGAGAGGAACCTGAGAGAGGCAATGCCGGCCTAAAACCTGTAACCGCGAAATACTGCCGCGCACTATTGCCCTCTGAAAAGGTGAATCTAAACTAAATAGCTCTGAGGGGAACACATCCACTTTTCTGAGGGTAATACATCTACTTTTCAACTCGAGATGATAAATTGATACTTGTTTCGTATAATCGTGCTACATTCACAAATTGTGGATCAGAAATATTAATCTCTGCAATCTTACATGCGCGTGACGTTTATTTCGCTACAACAAGATATTAATTACTAAAAATTGCAAAAT
>NW_017299927.1:58204-58488 GCF_001594075.2 Trachymyrmex cornetzi | reverse complement strand
AATAATATATATATTTTGTTAACAATAAAATAGATTAAAAGACCCGGTAAAAAATTTTTCATGCATGATTATGTATAAATATGTATAAACATACTTATACACGCATAAATAATTATACATTCATGAACATATATAATTATATATGAAATATGTCTATACATGTTCATACATCCTTTTTTCTTTTATAAAATTACTTTTTAGTGTAATAAAAATAATAATAGTAATGTGAAAACATTAAAAATAATTAAAAGGGTAATATTTTCGCACTATTTATTTTAGAAAAA
>NW_017299927.1:56115-56764 GCF_001594075.2 Trachymyrmex cornetzi | reverse complement strand
CAAATAACAGTAAGTTCCCCCCTTTCTTTTCTCTTTTGCTATTTCGCGAATTTTAATGAGAATCGATCCGCAGTGAGATTTCGAGGAAATCCACGCCGCTATAACCGGACATCCTCCTGATGTACACATAGCAGTGGTTTTTTAAGTAATTATAAAATTTATGCGAAATTTAAGCGAACCTAATATGTAAATTCAAACTTATACTTAATTTAATTATAAAATTTAAGATTATGAACTTTATACAAATAACTCGCATCCCTTTGTAGTTTACTTTAGTAATAAAACGAAATTCGATTTAAAATGATTTCCTTCAGTTAAATTTTAAATTCAAAAGACCTCGTACTCTCGCCGTTTCCCAAGGATCCCACCTGGTCCACTCCCGAGTTATAAAGATTCATTTCTTTGACTCAAAATTGGACCGACGTACGCACTGCTCAAGGAAATAGGCGTTATAGCGTCCCTTCAGGACGTTGACCCATATTCCAGAGCGATAAGAGGTGCGTCCGACTCTCAGGTGTTCGCCACTGCGTGAGTACCTGCGAGATAATTAGATAAAGTCTAAACGTTCTTCCATACCCTCTATAACTCCATCCTTGTCTCTCCCATTTAAGTGCATTTTCAAGGGCTTGGACGTAACAATATATATATA
>NW_017299927.1:51103-55431 GCF_001594075.2 Trachymyrmex cornetzi | reverse complement strand
ATTAATAAATAATAAACCGTGGATCGATTTACAAGATAACTTTCGGTAATAAATGGCTTCTTCCACGTGCGCAAGATTGAAATTGCGAATTCTTATTAAAAAGTTATTTCGATTTTACTCAACTTAATGATACATACTTAATAATAAATAGACGTTTCGGTCTGTCATCAGACCATTCTCAATATTCAACAACTAATTCATAAACGAAAACCATGGCAGTACTTCGATATATTCTTACTTATCTTATAACATATATACGCTTTTTTCGTTATTACAGTTATATACATTTCCTCACGCGAGATTATTAAAATCCAAAAAATTAATCCTATAATAGGTGCATCGTCAATTCTGTCATTATTATAAAGTTTGCGTAACATGTGCTATACGGTAGAATTTCCTCGTGACTGAGATGCCAGCTTCCTTTCTTTAAACAGTTCCTCGACATTATCCGCGCATGCATCACTGAACTACAATCCCAGACGTCAATAACTGAACGAAAGAACTTCCTGATTCTAGTCAACATAATAATTTAAAATACAACTAATAATTCAAGTTAACAATAATAAAATTAGATTAAAGCAATTGTCAATTGTAAGAACACGGATTAATATATTGTATATTCTAGTCAACATAATAATTTACAATAAAACTTATAGATTAAAATTCCCACAATCATTTTCAATAAAATTAAAAAGTCACTTATAAAAATAAGAATCAACATTTGTTACCTCCGTTAAATCATTTAATCCAGAACAGCAACGCAACAAGGGATCATGTCCCACTGACAATATCACAATCTCAGTCACGAGGAAATTCTACCGTATAGCACATGTTACGCAAACTTTATAATAATGACAGAATTGACGATGCACCTATTATAGGATTAATTTTTTGGATTTTAATAATCTCGCGTGAGGAAATGTATATAACTGTAATAACGAAAAAAGCGTATATATGTTATAAGATAAGTAAGAATATATCGAAGTACTGCCATGGTTTTCGTTTATGAATTAGTTGTTGAATATTGAGAATGGTCTGATGACAGACCGAAACGTCTATTTATTATTAAGTATGTATCATTAAGTTGAGTAAAATCGAAATAACTTTTTAATAAGAATTCGCAATTTCAATCTTGCGCACAATGGAAGAAGCCATTTATTACCGAAAGTTATCTAATAAAATATAGGATCATTTTGAATAATTTATTATCAAACTTGAACATATAAGAACGGCGCGTACAAGAATGTGGATGAAAATTAACGTAAAAAACATTGAGAATGGCCGATAAAAGTAAATTATAATAAAATATTGGAAAGAGACGAATGCGAAGAAGTGAAGAAGCCTATTTAGATGTGATAGCGGTAGGCGGACACGCGCCACACCCTTTCTCCAATCTTCGCTTCTCCGAGCGAGGCTGAAGCGAGATGACAAAACACACACACATTCGTCGTGCGTTCACATACATAACAGATAATGTAAGGAGATTCGAAGTGAGGAGAAGCACACAGGAATCACGGCTTAAATAAATATTATCAAACTGTGACATGTGTACTGTCGCGTGTAATCAATTTTTTTATTTAAAAAATCTCAATTGTTACTCGGAAAGAACGATTTTGCTGAAAGAAGCCACTAATTTTGCTGGATACAGATCTGAAAATAATTTTGTTGAAAACTTAAAAGTGATGAGCAAAGCAAAACATTTTGATATTCTAGCAACCACTTTGACTTTTCAACCAAATTATTTTTATGATCCAATAAAATTATTTTTGTATTAAAAGCAAAATCGTTCTTTCCGTGTATCAGATTTATTACTATGCAATTTCCTTTTTTTCTGTTATTGCGTAGTGATAAAGATGTGAAATAGTACAGCGATTTTCCACACCACCCAGGAGGTTTCACTGATGGCGCGTTAGGTTTTTTTTCAAAGTAGACCTTCGCCTGGAGCACTATTATACTACTCTCATCATATATATAGAATGGATTATGCGTTGCAATGAGCAAATATATACTACTCTCATCATATATATAGAATGGATTATGCGTTGCAATGAGCAAATGAGTGCCAGTTGTAAAATGATGAGTATACTGCATAGTCTTTTTTGTGAGCAAATCATTAATTATATAAGTGCCAAATCATCAACAAGACGTTAACAAGGAAGATAAAACAAATCTTCTAGTACCATGTAATAATTTATTAAAAACTAAGGTGTTTAATAAAAAAAATAGGCGGTCTGGAAGGTAGTAATATAATTTATTAATTAATATATTTAATAAAAAATAACTAATATATTTGATAAAATTTATTTTCTCTTACATATCCTTAAAGCTGGTGTCAAGACGTTTCCGAAACACTGGTTACAAACCCTTTTTGCTTGAGATCTTCCTGAGTTACAAACCTTTAAAGTTTAAGTATCGCCGGCGCATTATGGTATACTGCGTGGAGGTGGCACGGTCGGATATCCACCTCTTCGAGATGCTTGATCAAAGTGAGTCTTGTGCGCGCGCATTTATGTGTGTGTGTGTGTGTATGTGTGTGTGTGTGTGTGTGCGCGTGCGCGCGCGCGCATACCTTAGATAATGCGCCGGCGATACTTAAACTTTAAAGGTTCGTAACTCAGGAAGATCTCAAGCAAAAAGGGTTTGTAACCAGTGTTTCGGAAACGTCTTGACACCAGCTTTAAGGATATGTAAAAGAAAATAGGTGTTTCCATTTAAGATTTCAAAGTTGACCTTCACGGTGTCCTTCAAGGTCACATGAAGGTCATTTCAACATAACCATATAATAGACCACTTGATATACTAAAACTTTTGTATTGAACATTTTTTTCCATAAGCATTATTTTCCGAGATATTTGACCGTTGCCGAACTTTCTCCCATCACTGTATATTATGTTACGTTAAAATTTTAATAGAATTAGAGTAATATTACATGATCATTTTAAGAAACTATTTTTTGTTCTGTTATTTAATATAAAAGAAAATGTATGTAAAAGTTAGTCTTATTAATATATCATTATGAGTCTATCTCAGTAATAAAAAATGAAAATAGTCAATAAAAATTTTAATAATATATTTAAAATATACAAAAAGAATATTATAATTTTAATAAAACCATTACAATTAATATCATTATTTATTTTATAATTAATATCGTTATTTGTTTTATAATTATCTTAATTTTGAATTAATAATGTTTTTACCATGAAACAATTATTGTGCGAACAGAGAAAATACAATGTAATAGAACATAAAATTTAATTTGAAACTGTTATTATAATATGACGATTACAATGCAACAACTCTATTTGTATAGCGAGGGTTTTGGAATAGACATTTATTCGCGAGGGAACATACACACCCGCGTATCCTTACAGCCGCACAAAAATCGAAAAAAGTAGGCAATACAATTGAAACAATTGGCATGATGAGCAATGGAATGATTCTCGGAAAAACATATAGTGATTTATTTCTTTTCACATTGACTAATGCACCGATGCGCAGTCATATATACTATAAGATTATACTTGCCAAACTTGTAACAACTTTTGTGAATCAATAAGTGATATGAAGCCTATCAGTGGACTACCGGCGATTAAGCTTGATACAGGCTGCTTATATGAAAATTTACAAAACTTTTGAAAAAGTAATCAAAGGGCAAGTAAAAAATCGTCAGAGAATTTATGCGACCAGGATAATGGAGATTCGATTGACAGACGTCGATGCAAACAGTTGTGTTTGTGTAATATAAAATAAGAGCTCATTCTGAGTTAAACAAATATTCAAGACTTTTTACTACTTCGTTTTTGCCACAACGTTTGCAGCCTTTCGTTCTCAGCAATACCAAATATTAAATAAAATTATATTAAAATAATATACGCATATTTTTACCTAATATTAGAATAATTATTTACAATAGGGCCTTTTTTGAATTTTGATATATTTTTGTAACAATCACGATAAAAATCTTTGTTATGACGATAAGAGTGATAATTATCAAGTCAATTTCGGTTTCTGTCTCGTATTCTTCCTCTTGTCAAGAGCTTGCTGCAACAATAGGCTATATATTTTGTAAAAACGGGGAAAGTGAATCCTAAAATTAAAGTGATGTAAAAAATACCAAGATCACATGTTCCGCTATGTTGTGAAGCTAACCCACAATGTAGCTGAAATATGTCGTCGTGACAACAAAGATTTTTGTTTAATCAAGATTACTGCAAAAATATATCATAATTAAAAAATATCCTATTGTTTAAATAATTATCAATATTAGTATTAAAAAAGATATATGTTAATATGTATATAGTTAATCTCATTTAATTTATATATAT
>NW_017299927.1:49913-51044 GCF_001594075.2 Trachymyrmex cornetzi | reverse complement strand
CTCATCAGGACACCCGATCCGGCCCTGATCGTAAATGTAACGTCGAGAATGAAGATTGCCTGATCGGACAATCATAATCGGGGCCGGATAATTTTACCCTTTGTCATGCCTTGTTTTTAATAGGAAATTTTAAGGGCACTGCAAGGGCATTAATAGGGCTCTGATAAGGTATTTGTTGCTTAGATACAGGTTAGGTTGCGATATGCAGTGACATGCAGAAATTTCCGGCTAGTAACATTCTGCACTCTAAATAAAAAAAATTTTGATAAAATTTTGTGTTAGTACAAAATTAGATAAATTAAATAAATTAGAGTAAAAAATGTCACTGGTCGAAAACTTTTGAAACATCACTATATATAAATTTTAACAATATAATAATTGATACAAATTATAAATAAGGTATTAACTATTTATTATAGATTATACATTATAGATTATATTTATTATAGATTATATTATAATAATAAAATGTAATAATATGCAAATAATAAGACTACGATGTAATTATAAACAATATAATTTGTTATATAATAACATTTTTTAAAAATTATGTTTGAAATTTAAAAAAAAGTATACTTGAAATTGGATTTAAAATTAGTGTAACTCTTTAAACATTTTAATATTTAAATATTTTCATCCGTGCATAAAATTTTGTTCTTATCTACATGATAATTCAGCCATTGTTCAGCCTCAGTAGTTGGTTTCTTTTTTCGTAACAGTCGATGACCATCCCAATCTTTAGCATTATTTAATATGCTACCAATGGTTGAAAAATAGATTTTGTCTGCTTTCGATGCCTGCTGCGGATTTATTTTAAATAATTCTTTAATCAGCACTTCTGTAATTTACGAATACAACTTAAATATTATATAATTACATAAATGATATATAAATATAATAAATATGTAATAAAAATGTTCGTATATATACCTCGAACTCATGATGAGAATTTAGTCTCTTTGAGAACCTCCTTACCATGAACTTTTTTCACCGCAGTATAGGCCAAAGCCACCATCCTCGACATGTACTTTTAAATATGTTAGTTAAAGATTTTAAAATTGATCCATTTATGTCAATGTTTAGTAAGAGAGTCTGTTTCTAAACAAATAATAATGTAAAATTAAATATATG
>NW_017299927.1:47107-48019 GCF_001594075.2 Trachymyrmex cornetzi | reverse complement strand
CGCGCGCAGAAGAAAAAGCAAAAAAGTCTAGATTTTTCTATATTTTTTCCGTTAAAATTTAAAAAAGTCTGAAAGGGAGAGGTAAAACAAGAACGGACATGTTCGTCTTACGATACTTCGACTGCCGAGTTATAAAAATTATTGAAGAAAGGATTCCGCCCAAATTAATAAAAAATTCTTTTAAATTATTCTATAAGAAAAAATGTGATAGCCTTTCAAAGAAGACTTACAGAGGAGAGGTAAATAAGAGGGGATAGGGACGTACAAGTTCGTTTTACGACATTTCGACTGCTGAGTTATACATCATATTGAAGAAAGAATCCTGTCCAAATTAACAAAAAAATTCTTTAAATTCTGTAAGATAAAAGGGATAGCCTTTCAAAAAAAAAAGTCTGAGAATGACAGACAGGTAAGAACGAACAGAAGCGTACAAATTTGTTTTATGATAATCTGTCCGTTCTGCTTTTCAAAAATTATTGAAAAAATGAAATATGGTTTGACAGAAGAGTAAATTTTTTGTCGATTACACGGTAAGGAAAAAAAAAGATAATTTAACTTAGAAAAGTTTTTAGCAAATAAGAAATAGTCGACTTTATAAGAAAGAATACTTACAAAAAATATGTAGAACCTTAGTGATTAGCTGAACAAACAACTTAGGAGAAGGAAATAAGGAAGCGCCCTTTTTAGCATATTTTCGAGTGAATAAATAGTGCGTAGGTTAAAAATTTAACTCTAGTTTGGTTTTGACTTCTCGTTGTGTCGAACAGTTTTCCGAGGGCGTGCTTTATATAAATCTTATTGCGAGTGTGAAAAAATGGCTCTTCGTGATTTATTATCTAAATTTTTTATAGTCGCTTGCAATCTTAATCAAAAATTGATTGCAAGAGACTATATATTGAAATTATCAGACGA
>NW_017299927.1:45102-46405 GCF_001594075.2 Trachymyrmex cornetzi | reverse complement strand
AAAAAATCGGTTAACGAAACATAGAGTTAGTTCTGCAAAAAAAAAAGAAAAATAACAGTAAAAATTACTTTTTAGCACGCGAAAATGAAGAAGAGGAAGAAGAGGAGGAGGAAGACGAAGAAAAAGAAGAATAAGAAGAAGAAGAAGAAACTGACATTTACGACTATGAGGACGACGAAGACGCCTATGATATCATCGACGAGGCGAACGAAGATGTTACTAATGATACCGGCGACGAGGAAATCGATGATATGGCTGACGAAATTTCGGAGACACAGGACGTGACGCAGGAAGTCGGAGAAGAGGAGGGCGACAATTACGTCGAAAGTAATAATATTTTATTGTTTACTTTTATCCCGTTGTTTCGAGAAATTTTTCTTAAACGTATATTTTCTCTATTAAAAGTTTCCTACTCACCGGTTTTACCGCAGTCGCCGGAATATTAATGAGACTTCTCGAGCGAAAAATCCTCGGCTCACGATCATATGAAGCAGCTAAAGATGAGTTACCTTACTTTTCTGTTACATTATGACACATGGGGAGGGGGATAAGCTTTAGACATAATATAGCAAAGTCAACGAAATTTAAATAAAGATTTTGTTTAACTTTTCAGTACAAATTGGTGGTGGTGCTGTCCAGCCCTCAGACGTTCTCCCTTCGCCTTCACAAAGGGGAGATCGTCAACTAGCGTCACCCCCGCGACCCCGTCAGTCGACACCTCAACCGTCGCCGTCGACACCACCGACACCTCGTCAGGCTCAAAATGAAGATCAGGAGCAAGATCATCAGCAACAGGAGCAACGATGTCGTCAGCACGAGGTCAGTAATTTTAATTATATAGATTTGCGGGCGGAAAACTCGCGGCAATTTAGGAATTTCACGATTCTAGGAAGAGAGGCGACTTTCGCGATACGGCCGCCACCTGAAGGTAGCGATATCGCTCAATGGCTAGAAAACGCGTTTCGTGAAATTCGAACGTATGCGGTACATACGTGCGAACCGAGCGATTACGTCGGATTATCGTTTGAATCGAGTGATCTAGCGCGTGGTCCAGCGGGATTATCGTTTCGTCCAGCACGCGATCTAACCCACGAGGACATATGGGGGCTCGTGAGTTCGTTGGCGCAAAGTGCTGGAGGAATCGATATCGCGGAAAGTTTCACGCGTTTTCAGAGTTGCGCTACCTACCGGTCGCAGACGTCAGTCCAATCAATTAACGCACGAAGACGTAGCCAAACGCTCGATTTTACAAATTGTCAATTCCGACAATTTATGTTTTCCCCGTTCGCTTGTAGCGGCACGC
>NW_017299927.1:40450-43780 GCF_001594075.2 Trachymyrmex cornetzi | reverse complement strand
GAGGAACGCGAGCATTTTATAAAATGGCACGACGATATGACACAATCCGGCTTCATTTTTGATTTTCAACGCGAAATAGTCAAATATTGTCGTAACGACGCTGATATCCTTCGACGGGCCTGCATGGCTTTCAGGAAAATCTTTCTTGAACGCAGGAGTGTGTGTCCGTTCGTGGAATGCACAACTATCGCTTCTACGTGTATGAAAGTTTTTCGCAGAAACTTTTTACGCGGGAAAGAAATAGGAGTCATTCCAGTGGGTGGATACAGATATAGAGATAATCACGAATTACCTCACTCTATCGTGTTACACGGACAATGGGAGGTTGCGATAACCGAGATTCAATTTCCCTGTACCCTTTTATACATACGTCATAAGGAAAATGTGATCAGATTCGTCGATGTTAAACCCGATGAGGGGACGAAAGGTGCGTTTACGGCGAAAGAAGTTGCATTTCCAAATGGAATTTACAACGATATCTATGAGCTTATCGATGCGATTAATACTGCGTGTAAAGAGGCTGAATCGCATTTTTATTTTGAACTGCAAAAAGCGTATAAGTTAATACTTATCACGACTTTACCGCCAGACGCTTTTTGCAGTTCAAAATAAAAATGCGATTCGGCCTCTTTACACGCAGTATTAATCGCGATAAATTTACCGCGACGAGAAGTGCCAAATGCTACATCATATAAACTTTTCCGATAATCTTCTACGAATGCTAGGTTTCTCATCAGCAATTTCCGCAAATAATTATCCACTTTATCCTAAGCTCGCGATACGTAAACCTAATTCCAATGAAACGGAAGAGAAAACTTTTCTTACTCACGGATTTAATAAGGAGACGGGAAAACGATTTGCAGACATTTACTGGAGTACCGAACCCTATAGTTTGTGGCGCGGTATCCCCGATAAAATGTTCGTTTATTGCGATATTTGTGAGCCTTATATAACAGGTGATGTACGTACTCCTCTTCTCAGGATAGTTCCGGTCGAGATACGCAACCATAATTACGCATTTGGCGCAAATTTGGTGAAGCATTTCTCATTTCCAAATTATATCCCATTGCGATGAACGAATTTCAGAACGATCGAAATAGATATAAGAGATCATCTCGGAAAAAAAATTCCATTCGAATTCGGAACGCTGACAGTGACGCTGCACTATAAACGTAAGCAATAACTTTTCTTTCGTATATGCGAGCGTGTCGGTATAGCGACAGTCTTTAGTTAGAAACTAGCTATGGAGTATGAGGAGTATTTCGATGCGCGGGACATGGTTGGCCGAGGTGGAATTCCACGTGTTTTCGTCGGTTCGCCCTATCAACGCGGACATGGAATCGGAAGCTTTCTCGGTGGTCTATTCAGAAAAATATTACCTTACCTAGGTAAAGGTGCACGTGCTGTCGGAAAAGAAGCTTAACGTGCGGGAATTAATGTAATAGAAGACGTCGAAAATAATAAGCCGTTGAAGGAAGCGGTCAAAAGTCGGCTCGCGGAATCTAGGGGTAATCTGAAGAGAAAAGCCAAAGAAAATATAAGTTCCCTGATGAGGGGGTCGGGATATAAAGTATCCGCAAAGTCCGCAGCACTTCAGTTTCCATTCGGAGGTCGGAATAGTCGCGCTTCGTAAACGACGTCGGGCGGTAAAAAAAAAATCATCGAGAAGTAGCACAGGAAAGAAGAGCAAAAAAGTGACGAAGAAGAAAAAGAAAATTCGCGCTGCAGGAAGAAAAATCTCCGGCCATGGAGAAGACTGTCTGGATCTCACTCACACCATGTTGAGCCTTGGCATACGCGTAGAAAGCGAACGCGGGGAGAGCACATCGATCGCAGCCACCGACGTGGCAAAAGTAGGGCCCGTAAATCATTTACTGCATTCCATGTCAATCAAATCGACGTGTATTTCAATCAAAAACTCGTGTCGCCGCCAAACAACGCTTACGCTTACCGCGCGTACATCGAGGCGTTGTTAAATTATGCTTCACCCGCAAAAACTTCCCATCTAACCTCTTGCTTATGGGACGCGGATATTCCCGGCTACATGGACGACACGTTAGACGCGTCAAATCCAAATACGGCACTCGAGAGACGCGCGAAATACATTCAAGGAAATCATGGCTAGATCTCGTAAGTCATTCTCGTAGGTCACCTTCACTGCGACGTTTTCAATCAAGATAAATTTTTAATTAACGGTGTGGAAGTTAGAATGAGACTCGTACGCTCGAAAGATTCATTTTGCCTTATGGAGACTAGAACGATGTCAAAAATACGTATTCTCGATGCCAGTTTACTCGTAAGAAGAGCAAAAATAAGTCCGGGTGTGCTACTCGCACACGCTAGAATGCTGAGTAAAACTACCGCCAAGTATCCCCTTACGAGAGTCGAAGTTAAAACATTCACGATACACGCCGGTGTCGTGGGGGAATCGATAGACAATGCAATACTCGGACAGTTGCCGAAACGAATAATAGTTGGCTTTGTCGATAACAAGGCGTTTAACGGTGATAGAAAATTGAACCCGTTTAATTTCAAAAATTACAGAATAAATTTCTTTTCGCTTACGCCGATGGCATACAAAATCCCAGTAGGCCGTTACAGCCAAATTTTTCGAAAGACGAGCCGCTCTACGTTGAAGCTTATCACACAATATTCTCGGGAACTGGCAATCACTTTCTGAACGAGGGTAATTCTATAAGCAGAGACGATTATGCCAATGGTTACACTCTTTTCGCTTTCGATCTTACTCCGGATCTATCCGCTAATTGTGCAGGACATTGGAATCTTGTGAAACACGGAAGCTTACGATTAGAAGTGAGATTCGAAAAAGCTCTTTCCGTGACTATCAATTGTATCGTCTATGCAGAGTTCGATAACGTTTTAGAAATCGATTCCTCGCGTCAAGTCATTGTCGACTTTTCCGGTTAGCTCTATGCCGTTCGTGAGAAAAATATTCCCCCCCCCCCTACTACACATTATTTCTAATCCAATTCCACATGAGATGACGAAAAAAGCTTCAGTCTTGTTCGTGACATCGACGCTGTCGTCTCGTGGCATAAAAAGATTAGCGAAAATTCGAATATATAATGGATATAGTCATCGACATACAAGGTTTTCGCGATGTCGAAGACAATTTTATTCCGAAAGAAGTCGCGGTTCTTGCGATTAATGCGATGATCACTGGGCACTGGATTATGAGACCACCTTATCCATTTGGAGAATTACCCGAGAGAGCAAGACGAGAAAACAACTGGCTTACACGAAATTATCACGGAATCGAATGGTTCGACGGAGACGTTAATCCTATATACTTTACGATACATTTGCGAG
>NW_017299927.1:35567-36710 GCF_001594075.2 Trachymyrmex cornetzi | reverse complement strand
GAGCACTGGTGACAGCTGCCCATAATAATAACAAAGACACGCGTCTAAACGCCACATCGAAGTCAAGGCTTCACCCCGCGCGCCTCGCTCCGCGCTCGCGTTCCCGCGAACTCGTGTCGCGTCTCGAGACCGTCGAAAACTCGCGCTCAGGACGTAACAATGGCAATTTCATTTCATATTTTTCTGCAAAATTTAAGCAGTATTGGAAGTTATTTGCAGTTGCTAGATTCTTCAATTCTTGTACTGCCACTGACAGTTGTGTTAATTGTGAACAAATACTACGAAAGCCAGATGCGCATAAACGTGCTAAATCTGCAATGAAATACAATATAATTAAAATAGACTTACTTTTTTGATAACAGAAGTAATAAGAACTTTCAAAAACGAATAAAAAAACAACTTAACTACATTAACAAAAACTAACCGTTATTATTGTAATTGTTGCTTTCATGGACATCTAGAAAACTGTTTGCGTTTGAAAAATTAGAAGTAACTTGTTGAGATTCTATAAATAAACAATATGTGTTTAAAAAATGTATATTTAACAAAGAGAGAGAGAGCACAAGTCAGCAGTGATTAGCATAAAAATTAATATTTACCACATGCTTTCGCAGTACTGTTCTGGTTTGTTGAAACTTTATTTTGAGAGATTACTAAAGTAAACAGACAATTTATATACTGTAATCGTGCTCGCGAGCAACGGCACAACTTCGTCGCGTGTTCTCGGTACTCAGAGTACGCAAAAGTATCTTCTCTCCCTCGGTAGCAGAATTTTGCGACAGCCAGGCGGTTCTTCGGCCAGAATTGTGATTCCTATTACTAAGTTGGGCTCCAGGCACGAGAGAGCGTGCCACTCTTTTCGAAATCTCCTTACTTTTGCCCGTAACGTTTTCGCGACGGCAGGGGGTGGGTCACAAGGGGTGTGGGAAATTTGTCGGAGGGCGAGAGAGATAGGCCACAAGAATAAACCACGCGAAAGCGTAATAATAAAAACAATTATATTTGAAAAGAATGTAGTGAAGCAAGTATGATAAGTCACAGTAATGAAGTAATTACAAGTACTCTCCGGGGCCTCGCCCCTCCACTCTGCTCGATACTCTCGGTACTCGCACAGAGAGTCGCTAACTTAATCCTAACGCCGGA
>NW_017299927.1:34335-34714 GCF_001594075.2 Trachymyrmex cornetzi | reverse complement strand
GCAGGCCCGCGCGGCCTTGAGTCCTCGCTCATGCGAGCTCGCAATGAGGATGTCTGTCAAGGGTGGCGTCCTTATTCACGGCCCCTGCACTTCCTGGCCTGGCGGAGGAGATCGGGATGGACTTCCTTCCCGCTCGTCGTGCCCCAGGCTTCCGACGGACATCCGTCCGGCCCCTCCAGGGTGGCCGGGAATTCTGGCCTCCTCCGGTGCTCTGCAAGGGTGCAAGGTGAAAGTATGGTCCCTTTTTTATATGACAGCGGTTACAAGCAATGATATAAAATGGTACAACCTGCTAATTCGGACTCCCGGATGTGTGCCCTTCTCTCTGCTCTACGGCCGCCCTTACAATCCGGTCCTTCTTCTGTCTTCCTTCCAAGGG
>NW_017299927.1:27950-34112 GCF_001594075.2 Trachymyrmex cornetzi | reverse complement strand
AAGCGCGAGTCCGCCGTCGACAAGTCCGCACAGTGACGGACAAAATGTCACGTCACAATACATACATTAATGAAAATAAAATAATCAATGTATTAATTGTGAGTAATTTACCATCTCTTTTCGGAGTGCTATTTTTTTTTATTGTCGATTTGAAAGATAATGCAATCGAATTTTTAGAGATCACTAAACAAACATATAATTAATATATATTAATTAAAATGAAATCATAAATATATTAATTGTGAGCAATTTACCATCTCTTTTCGAAGTGCTGTTTTCTTTTGTCGATTTTAAAGATAATGCAGGATTTTTAGAGATCACTAAAATAAACGTACAATTAATATATATGTCATATATCACTAAATTAATATATATCTCTAAAATAAACATATACAGTGACCGGCATAATAAAGTGACCAATTATGTATTATTTATAAAATATCTTAAAACTAAAGTTTTTAATGAAAAAGCATCCTATTATCTTGTGTTCTTGAAAAGGTGATTACCATACCAAAGGTTTTTTCACAAAAATTACATGAATATTTGCATTAACACGCAATTACAACTTTATTTAACAAAACATACATTTTCATATATGACAAAAAAAAGTGACCACTGAATAAATCTGAATTTATACATAAAGAAAAATTAAATTTAGTATTTAGTATGGCCTCCTTTGGCCTGAATGACTGCCGCCAACCGTCTGGGCATACTTTCGACCAGATTATGTAGATGATTGGGATCGACACTTTCCCAGGCTCGTTGTAGCATATGAAAATAATTATTTTTGTTTGTGACTTCAGTTTTATTCACATTTCTGTCTAAAATCGACCATAAATTTTCGATGGGATTTAAATCTGGGGACTGCGGAGGCCAATCAAGCAGTTTTATACGATTGGAGGTAAAAAACTTCTTTGTCTTTTTGGCGGTATGCTTGGGATCGTTATCCTGTTGAAAAATAAAATTGTTCTCCAAGCCTAATTGGGTCAACGAAACTTCCAAATTCTCACTTAAAATATCAGTGTAAGTGTCAGCAGTCATAATTCCATCGATTTTTACCAATTGACCCACGCCTTCCCAAGAAAAACATCCCCATACCATAATATTACCTCCGCCATGTTTTACAGTTTTCTGGAGATATCGGTCTCGAAGCTCCTTGCCAGCTTTTCGCCACACACGAAGCCGTTGTTTGCGTCCAAAAAGTTCAAACTTACTTTCGTCCGACCACAAAACTTGTTTCCAGAAGTTCACGGGTTTATTTGCATATTTTTTGGCAAATTCGAGACGCTTTTTCTTGTTTTTTTTATTAATCAAGGGGCGCTTACGTGCGAAACGGCTTTGTAGATTTACTTCACGTAGTCTTCTACGCACTGTCCGGTCGGATATGGATAACTGGAGAGATTCACGTAGATTCCTGATAGTTATACTTGGATCTTTCTTCACCATTCGTATGATATTTGCATCGTCACGCCAAGTTGTGCTTCGCGTTCTACCTCTTCCAGACTGATCAGCCACCGTTGCAGTAATCAAAAACTTCTTATACAGTTTTTGGACAGCACTTTTGCTAACCTCATATTTCTGAGCAATCTTCCGCTGCGAAACGCCGCGTTTACAATCTTTTATAATCAGATTACGGATCTGATAAGAAATTGGCCAACCAGCCATATTCACTACTTTTCAATTACTGATGCGCCTTATTCGAAATGTAAATAAACAACAGGTATAGCCACAGGTCGCCATTTGTTTACATTTTCCGTGTTATACATCGAGGATTTACAACGAGACTAAACGAAGACGCCCAAAATTGTTGGTCGGTCACTTTTTTTTGTCATATATGAAAATGTTTGTTTTGTTAAATAAAGTTGTAATTGCGTGTTAATGCAAATATTCATGTAATTTTTGTGAAAAAACCTTTGGTATGGTAATCACCTTTTCAAGAACACAAGATAATAGGATACTTTTTCATTAAAAACTTTAGTTTTAAGATATTTTATAAATAATACATGGGTGGTCACTTTATTATGCCGATCACTGTAAGTATAATATATTAAAATTAAAATAAAATAATAAATTCATAAATTGTGAGCAAGAGCAATTTACCATCTCTTTTCTGAGTGTTGTTTTCATTTACCGTCGATCTTAAAAATGATGCAGACGGAATTTTAGAGATCACTAAAATAAACAGAAAATAAATATATATAAATAAATGAAAAATTAAATGTAATCATAATAATGCCAATGATAATTGGAATATATCAGTATTTTTTTGCATTAATTTAGCTCTAAATTCCAAAGGGTTAAATAGAATAAATAATATGTACAGAAAATTAAGATATCTTATTTTGAGAAATAAATATAGTATGTATATAAGTATAATATATAATAATGCGTGTTAATAAATACAATTTTTACCATTATTTTTGCTGCAACTATATAGTTTTTTTCCGTAATTATTGTTCGAAAATGTGTCAGACCCTTCATTAGAATTTGTAACAGCTAAAACGTATAAAATAAATATTTAAAAACTGCCAGTAGAAAAAATATCGCATGAAAGCAATACTGAACAATTACTATAATTAATAACACTTACAGTCAGTCACTTTACTACAGTCGTTGTTGTCGTTATCTGACTCACTGTCTAATGATGGCACATTCAGTAGTTTCTTTTCATGATCTTTATTAGTAGGTTTCACCGCTTTTAATTTATAGCTTTTTTTATCGGCAAGTGACCTTATTTTACCGTGATCACTGCTGGTAGAATATGCATACTCTTTTGAATTTAACAATTTTAATTTATTTACAGCCGATTTGTAATTCTCTAAAAAAACATTAATTTTAAAATTATAAAAATTTATATTCATATGACATATTAGATTACGAAATATAAGAATAAACTTACTAGCATCACCTACGAGATTTACTTTATATGACGGCCAAGAAGTTGGTGGATTTGATTTGGATTTAACAAGGCAATGAAGAATCTCAGTTGACTCTGTTGTGTACGGTAGTGGCATAAAGATCGTCATTAAATGATCAGAAACAACATCATATGTTATCCATGAGCTTGGCACGATGTCAATACATCGTTGTTCGTTCTCATACCCTTCTACAAAGTGTATGAGTTTGTATACGTTCTCACATTTCTCCTCATTCTGCGTAAAAATAAATTATATGTATCATACACATTATAATTGTGTATAGCTAAGAAAGTGTGTTTTAGTAACAGCATCATCAGCAAAAATTTCCATTACGAATGAAAAATTGGTTAATTGGATATACCTCAAAGATTAATTTCCTTTTGGACATTTTTCACGTCTTTGCAATAAATTTTCAATTTATTCTGCGAAAGCGAATGTTACATCCGAAAGTGAAATGGCGACTAATAGCGACATGGCATCGTGAATCGTGGCGCGTAAAACTTTGAAATGACTATCGGCAAAGCGCCAATCAGAGATTCCAAGCGTACGTCACATTGAGCGGCTAATTTAAACAACGACTATGTAGCAGTCTTATAAAAGCAATTTGAGTAAATATAATTATATTTCTATAATATATCTAGTATGAGTTATACATACCTTACATAATCTTACCTGTCACATATGCAGTAAGGGCATAATGAAAGATCTTGCTGATTCATTATTATCATCTTCACTGTCCTCGTTAGTATTGCCAACATTAATTTTAACATGGACCATTTTATATAAAACAGACTGTAGCAAACATTCCATTTTACTTTCCGTTACAGCTACCTGCCACATATTCAATTTAGTGGAATTACACGGATATGTAAATATTGGTTCTATGATTTTCATAATAGTTCCTGTCAAAATGATATCACTTTCTCTTCTGTTAGGTGGAATATACATCGTATCAATTAATATTACTCGTTTGTCATTAAGGTACACTGTATTATTTGGTTTTTTAATCGATAATATAGCTTGCTTGTATTTAATTTTGTAGACAGGAGTTCGTCCAGAAGGTTCGACAAGGCTTGCTTTTTTTATAATTTCCACTGCAGGTGGTACTGTTACCTTCTCGATTTCAAAACACGAAGATTCATGTATCCGCCGACACAATTGAGCAAGAGGTCGGTTTCCACTGCAAAGCTTCTTTTTCATTTTGCCCAATGCGTTTTCGAAGGGAAAGGCTGTAAAATTACTTAAGGAACAATTCATATTTATTACATCATCAGCAAGATGTACTAAGCTATGAAAATTCATAACTAGATTTTGTGCTCCATAATATTGCTCCGTAAGTAATACAAAGCTTTTAAGATAAGCTTTGGCTTGTTGATTGTACTTTATTGCTACATCATTATCAGAGCACAATACTCTAAAAGCAGCATGCAGTAAAAGAAAATGTTTGTAATGTTTTTTTTGCAATATTGGTTTCAGAACAATTGGACCAATGTATAATCCAAATAATCGGTATTCGGTACCTTTCCATTTTGCAATATCTTGCACTAATCTGGTCGTTCTCTGAAATTCTTCAGGTATTTGCGATTGCAATTCTATTAAGTTCTGTGACAGTTGGCGTTTACCATTTTGATCTAATTTTGTTGTTAAGTTTCCTTCCAGCCAAAAGTCTTGGAGCATTTTTGTTAGGACACCTAGGCATCCAAGATGCATAAAGTCAAGTACGAATTGTTTCACTATATCAAGAGAGGGTTCTAAAGACAACAAAGGAGAAATACCCGTATGGTGTTCAATATTATCTTGATTTCGAAACGATGTGTCACTTCGCTCTTCGCAATTTGTGGATAAATACACCGTTCGGTTCTGCAATCGTTCACCGCGTATTGTACATCTCTCACATGCATAATACCCATTATGGCCCTTGATACATTTCATGAAAGAGCGAGCTGGTCTATCGCACACAAAACTCATAATTTTTACTTCAAAAGTTTGTCCTTCAATTTCGATCCCCTCGCGTGACAGCAAATTCATTTCTTCAATAAATGGTGACAAATATTGCTGTAAATTATTAGGTTTTTCATTTCCTGAAAATACTGCCACCGGAAACGGTTTGTATATATCAGGAGCAAAATGAATTTTAACTAGTAATGGCCAAAATTGCTTACTGCTGGATTTATATAAAAATAAACCATCGCAGTTTACCAATAAATAAAACACGTTCTCATCGTGAATGTCTTTATTCACGCATTTTTTAAGTCCTGAAGCTATTCCAAAATAAATATATTCTCCGATAATCTTATCATCAATTGTTTTAAATTGCTCTGTTTTGTACTCTGATGATGTAGTCTTCAAAAATGTTTTGGACGAAGTTGGCAAATTTACATATTTCCTTTTAAGAATTTTCAACAGAGAATCTAAATGGCAATGCTGTATACCAGAATTTATTGCCCATTGTCTAAGTTTCAGTTCATCATTAATGTCAGCTTCTTCATCTCTTACTTCTCCGTTGCTACTGTCTTGGCTATCATTTCCATCATCATTATTTTCATGTATTTCAACTTCATCGGTTTCATCTTCATTATTGCAGTGGTCATTCACCTCGACACATTCAAACTCCATGTTATCGTTTTCGTAATGCATGTTTTTATTTTCGCAGTTTTCATCTGCACTGATAGAATTTTCACCTTCTATTTTCGTGTTATTACTCAAAGATGCTGCATAGTCTGCATTTTTATCTCTCTCTGTTATCAAAATATCTATTACATATATTAATAAGTTGCAACAGACAAATTAAAAGTTGTCTGATATATTACATTATGTGTCCCAGACAGCATACAATATATTTACAAAATATTTATAAATATTTATAAGATTTATTTTAAATATTTTGTAAATATTTTTATGGTATTAGATTGCACAGATCATAAACATTTATTATAAATATTATGAAATATTTATTATTAATGTTATAGTAAATTCTATGAAAATACTTAATGAGACATTATAATCCAAGTAAGAAATACTTATTAGAAATATTTATTTATATCTATCATAAATATTGCATAAAATATTCAGTCTATGTTTTAATAATATTTCGAATAAAGCTTTATATAAAATATGTATGAAATATTTATGTAACATTTAAAAAAATAATTATTAATAAATATTTATCATAAATATTCTGTGCTGTCTGGGGTAATGTATAGTTATGCTATTTTATGTTTTAAATGTACTTACCATTTTCTGA
>NW_017299927.1:24281-24496 GCF_001594075.2 Trachymyrmex cornetzi | reverse complement strand
CCCCCCACTCAAAGGTGGGGGTGGTGTAGGGCGGGATGGCCTCGCCCTGGCCTGCGGGGAAAAGCCCCACGGCCACCTCCCTCGCGAGCCGGGGTTCAAGGGTCCCCAGAATGGGGGGGCCGCTCGTCCTCAACCGCTTGAGGACGATTTGACCTTACGGCCTCCCCCACGGGTCCCTGTCCAGGGAGGAGATGAGCTCCTCCCAGGCCCGCGCC
>NW_017299927.1:21657-22250 GCF_001594075.2 Trachymyrmex cornetzi | reverse complement strand
GGCCCAACACTGGCGTTTTGACATTGAATGGACTTCTAATGTCGGCTCGACATCGGCATCCAACATTGTGCCAATGTCGGTAACCAGTGTCGGCCCAACACTGGCATTTTGACATTGAACCAACTTCTAATGTCGGCTCGACATCGGCATCCAACATTGTGCCAATGTCGGTAACCAGTGTCGGCCCAACACTGGCATTTAATGTTGGACCGATCTTATCATTTGGATATTATGCCGACGTTGACGCGACGTTACAGTCAGTACTGGGCCGACAGTCGGAAGTTGGTAGCCGACGTTGGCCCGCTGTTGGCCCAGGTTTAAAATCGTACATGGGCTCTTTTTATAAAAACAATGAATAGAGACAAGGAAATCCGACTACTTTCAGGATTACCCGAAAAAAATCTTAAAACGCGCTCTCTGATTTGTTGTCGATCAGGCACAGATCGGGAGTTCCATATTAGGGCACATCCTACTGTTTTCTGATCGGGTCATAGTAGGAAATTCCGTATTATGACATACCCTATCTTTTCCCGATCAGGTAAGGATCGGGAATTCCGTATTATGGCATTCCCTACTCTTTCCCGATCAGGCAT
>NW_017299927.1:15915-16158 GCF_001594075.2 Trachymyrmex cornetzi | reverse complement strand
CCATTTTATAATTTTCGCGATAGTTAACAAGATATTAATTACTAAATATCGCCAAATATTGGTTTTCCAGAACTATTTACTCAAATACTTTCAACTTTACAGAAAAACAGCAATAGACAAATATTGTCTTTTTTTTCTTTTCATAAAATAAAGCTCTAGGAATTTTTTCAGAATTGTTTAGTACCGTATTTTCTGATTTTGGTAAAAATAGTTGTTAATAAGAAAATGCAGTACTAAAAGGTT
>NW_017299927.1:10588-14647 GCF_001594075.2 Trachymyrmex cornetzi | reverse complement strand
AAATATTATTATGTCACGACATAATTTTAACTTTCATTAAAAATCGTAATTTTTTAAGAATTCAACACATTAGACTAAATTTCTTTTATGCTATTAAAAAGTAACACGCTTGCCATATGTATATTTTAGGATTATTATCAAAATAAATATTCTTTGTTAAAGATTACTTCCTAAAAGAAGAGATATTAAGTAACTGCTTTGTAGAATTGCTATTTTTCTGTGCGCACGTTCATGCACACAGAAAATGCACGCAAACAATTTTTCTATGTCGTAAATAATTTTGTTATGATACAAATATTCAGGAAATAATTCACAATTTAAAACGCGAAGACTAGCGCGACGAAAGTTCACTTTAGAGCGAACTAAACTATATTCTTGGAAAGAGTTCTCAATTTTCCTAATTTTCGTAACCGAGATATTAATTTCTAATATGTTTCCGAACATACGTGCATGCAAATATAAATTTTTCGTACGAAGATTTCATTTTGATATGAACAGAGAATGATCATAGCTCAAAGGATAATTATAGCTGAAAAGTCGACGCTATTCGCGACTCATGTCTAGCAACGTCCATTTCTGCTTCTTATAAACAACGCGTGCCTAGCGACGGCGAGCGCGCGCGGCGCGCCGCGCTGGGCAGTCCTATCGAGCCGCGCGCTTGCATTTGGCGGTGGGCCGGGCGAATTTGGATATATTTATAAATAAATATCTCGTTAACTATTGCGAAAATTGAAAAATGGTAGAAGACGTTCCGTCTCAGTTTAATCCGCTCTACCTGTCCATGATATTTGTCAGGAGAGTTGTGGGACACCCTATATATGCATATATGTACATATTTCAAAAATATATGTATATATATTATCTTGCCGAATTCTTATCTAAAAGAATATATAATTTTGACGAAAGAATTGATACCTTTTTGGAAATTATGAGTATGATGTTGCAACCGCACTCACAAGCGTGGCGCAACTTCGTCGCGCGTTTGCAGCTTATTCTTTACAATTCCCGATGATTGTATGCTAGGACTTCGTCCGGCCTTAGAAGGAACCGAAATTTCTTCCTCGCCTGTTCGCTTCGATACACAGTAGGTACACGATCTCAGGAACGATAATTTGGCGCCAGGCACGAGCGAGCGTGCTACTCTTACTTAATATTACTCGAATTATTTTCCACACAATTTTACATTAAACTGCGAACGTCGACAGTCCTCTCAACCGGCAGCTCAGCCTCGAAAATGGCAGAGGGGCGGTTCGTGATTGAGTATAGAGGATCGCTGGAGGAACGAACGGGGCTGCAGTAAGAAATAACACAGTGCTTAATAGAAATAAAGTAACAATGTATTCTGCAAATCTCTAGCTCAACAAGTTGGTGACACTAGCAGGCGATAGAAACGGTCTTTTCGAGGCGTACTTTTCTCGATACGCCCCCGACAACATAGAATAATGGTATTAATTATTAGCGGTACGAGCTCATGCCTCACAAGAATAATTGTAGTAAGATCTCGCAAACAAAAGTTCGGCTCTTTGATAGCCGCGATAGATAACGGTTACGGCGTAACATCAAACACGGTGTGACCTCGTGCTTGCTCGCGAGGAGTTTGAGTCGCCGCACAGAGCGTTAAAAAGAGATCACAAATACGCGGACAACGTTCCGACACCGAGATACAATACAATAATTGCGCGATAACATTTAATGATAATGACTAGGCTGTGGCTTAGGCGGACACGAAAACGACTATAATTATCGTACTGTGTAATCAGGGGAGGCGGCACGCTCATACGACATTAACGCGAGAAGACTCAAAAACTGACGCAATCGCAATTTCGCGAGCGCCGTGCAACTGAAAGACGAAACCGATAACAATACGCTCCTCCCCTACAGGAAATTGGTAACCTTACAATTGATGGACGTCCGTCTCGCCTGGTAGCCCTCCTGGCCGTTCTCTGCGTGCTATCTCGCTCGATCGTTCTGAATCCTTGCATCCTATTTGGTAGCCACAGCATAAGTGCCGCAGTGTTGCCGGGTCCTTAAAAAATTTAGCGGTAGATCGTTCCCTAAATAGCAGTAGATGGAGCAATTTAGCGGTAGAAATTATTAATTAAGAAAATGGCGCCGCAGGCGAAAAATTTTTTGACTCTACCGCTTTTTTCCTTTTTCTACCGTTTTTTTAAACAAAAAATTGCATTTCTATTAAAATTTAAAGTAGATAGGTACATGCATAACACTAATACAAAATTTGAATTCGTAGGTAATAAAAAAACAAACATGAGAATAATATTAAATGTATATTATAATAATATTATTATCAGTTTCTAAAATAAATCGACAAAAAACAAGAATAATTTCTTACAATCTACGAAGTCATTTGACAAAAACGAAAAGTAAAATCTTCTTACAATTTACAATATCAATCGACAAAAACAAGAAGTAAATTCTTCTTACAATCTATGAAGTATAATAAAAAATAAATTCTTATAATCTATGAAGTCAATTGGCAAAAACAAAAAGTAAATTTTTGTTATAATCTACAAAGTAAAAAGTAAATTCTTTTTATAATTTACATAAAGGTATAAATAAATTTTAAAAATATTGCAAACTAAAACTTAAAAGTCATAAAAAATAGGGTTTTTGACACCTATTATTAATTAGTTGCTCAGTTCATCAAGATCAGTTTCGTCACCAATACGTTTATACATCTGATTATTAATTCGCTTCAGGATATGCTTTTCAATATTTAAATTAAAACATTCCTTATTTTTTAAATAAGTTTTTGCATGTAACAAACCTGTAATTGACTTTGTGCAAAGTTTGTTTCTTTGTTGGGTTTTCATTAAATTTATTTATGAGAAAATTCTTTCAACATTAGCCGATGAATGGGGAAGGCAAAGTAAACTAAGCATAAATGGTCCTAATGTACCGAACATAAGATGTTCATCAGAATATTTCAACTCCGAAACGTAACTCCAAAACTCTTCTATGGTGGAATATTTTTCACAAGAAATTTGTGTATTGCGTAATAGACGCCATTCGTTATTAATCACTTGAAATTTTTCTTCAAATATCAAGTTTGGAAAGGCACTACATAAATTAATTATAGATGGTATAGAACCACTTTTTACGATTTCAGGATCTAGCGCTTCTAACGATTTTAAGACAGAGTTATCAAAATCGTAACGTTTTCGTATTTGTCTGGCACCTTCTACATAGTAACTTAAACATCTTGTTCGCAAAATGTGTAACTGTTGACTGTCAAAGTGTTTATTATGTAAAACTGCAAATATCATAGCTCCCATATATATTTCCTCTAATGGCAGATAATTTTGTGGATCATTAACATTTATTAAAGAAATGGGCGTTTGTTGTATTACAGTTCTTTTAATGAAACACTCCAATAAAGTTTTATAAACAGTGCAAATTTTTTAATGCAAATTATAAATCTGCGGACTGGTACTTTGTAATTCCCAGTTTAAGTTGTTAAAAATAGGAAGAACGAACTCCAGAAACATAAAAAACATTTTTGTCAATGGGTCTTGAAATTTCTGTAAAATATTTCCAGCAGGTCCAGCAGTAGTTCAATCGCAGTTAATAGAAGCATCGATAAAAAAAAGTTTGAGAGCCTCATATTGTTCAAGAATTCGCACTACTACAGATTCAACAGACAGCCACCTCGTTTGAGCCGGATAAAGAATTTTATGAATTTTTACATTTATAAATTTTTGAAACTCTAAAGGTTTCAACTCGTTTCGGACTATTCGAAAAATAGTTATATATATCTCTAGTTAACTCTTCAATAGCACTAGGTAGCATAGTGCAAGCATTTGACGCACACAAATGAAAGCTATGGCAAATGCATTTCATCAAAAATATATGCGGAATATCTGAGATCAACCTACTTGAAAAAGAATTTATAGTGCCTACCATCATATTTGCTCCATCGGAAGCAAAACCAATTAAATTAGTCTTATATGGTATCTTATTTAAATTAAAGAATGTAATAACCTTGTCATATAAGTCTTTGGCCGTTGCATCTTTTAAGGGTACTAGAACATAACAGGCGCG
>NW_017299927.1:6368-9185 GCF_001594075.2 Trachymyrmex cornetzi | reverse complement strand
TTTGAACCGTTACGAATTTCGATTTGCCCTTTTTAACATGATATTCTAGACAGTTATAGCTATCGAATTCCGCAAAAAAAAATTTTGACCAAAATTTGATCCAACTGACGAGAATGTACCCTTAAGATTACATTAAGATTTCTTATATTTATACATTACATATTTTTACATTTTACATATTTTGAAATTAATATTACATATGTTGAATATGTAATATTAATTTATATAATTTCGTAACTGTTTGGCACCAGCTGAGAAAGAGACTCCCGTGGAAGAACTGGTGGATGCGATTTTGGAAAAGGACTGGTAGTTCTCGATTGAGTATGTGCGAGGAACAGAATAGAGACTCGCGACATAGAAAGAGATTTGTGTGGTCAAATATACGTGAATATAATAATATTCATTTCTATCCGCCAATGCAAAAACGCATCCTGTTTCTATCTGCAAATACATAAACGTATATTATCCATTTCTGTTTGCAGAACTTATTAGAACGGTATCAGACTCGACATTAAAGATTGAAATTTAAGACTGAAATATGGCCAATGACGACAAAGGAATTTTAGCAGCTATCGTTTCGATTGATTAAATCTCAATCTTCAATACGTAGTCTGTGATTCCTTAAGATAATTATCTGCACCTGTATGTAAAGGTAATGTGCCACCCAATTTCCATTTCTTACTGATGATGCGAATATGCACATTCAATCCGTTTTATTCTTACGGGTAAATGCATATTACATCAACCTGCTTCTCAGGATTTATCGTAAAATTTTTCACCACAGTGAATAAGCATGTTTATTACACTGATCTCAAAAATATATTATGGATAGCTGGGCATATAAGCCGAAAATTGTATCCGAGATAGAATTAAATGTGACATTAAAGAGTGAACAGGCATATTTTGCGTCACATGTGAAGGTAATTATCAAAGATATCAAGATGCACATGAAAGAGTGAACCAGCATATTTTGCGTCACGTGTGGAGGTCATTGGTCGCATTCAGCAGACTCAACTGTTGTGAAGCAGATCTATGAGCACTCGCTGCTATTGATGTATACTTCTAGATTATCCAATAGCAGCGAACACACGAATCTGCTCAACAACAATTGAATCTGCTGAACGCGACCATTATCAAAGATACACGTTTCACTGTACATTTTTTCATATACCAGGAGTATATCACATTATAAATATTACCTTTCGTAACTCCTTGGCTGTATATACAACAACATAGAAGGCCTTTCTCCAGAGAAGCTCCTCTATTTTATGCACGTTTCCAAAAGGGTCTTTTAATATCAATCCCTTGCAATAATCCTTAAGCTTCATATGCTGAATTTTTCAAATGGAAAGAAATATATCGCTTACTGTCAGGGCACGATTATTTTGCTCATCCAATTTCTTAACGATCTCTGTCACGCTCCTTAACAAAACAAACAATAAAATGCACATTAAATAGTGAACCAGCATATTTTGCGTCATGTGTGAAGATAATTGGTCGCGTTCAGCAGACTCAACTGTTGTGAAGCAGATCTATGAGTACTCGCTGCTATTGGTGTATTCTTCTAGATTATCCAATAGCAGCGAGCACTCACGAATCCGCTCCACATTTGAGTCTGTTAAACGCGACCATTATCAAAGATACACGTTTCATTGTACATTTTTTCATTTACCAGGAGTATATCACATTATAAATATTACTTTCCGTAACTTCTTGGCTATATATAGAACATCGTAGAAGGCCTTTCTCCAGAGAAGCTCCTCTATTTTATGCACATTTCCAAAAGGATATTTTAATATCAATCTCCCGCAATAATCCTTAAGTTTCATATGTTGAATTTTTCAAAAGGAAAGAAATATGTCGCTTACTGATGGGGCACGATTCTTTTGCTCATCCAATTTCTTAACGATCTCTGTCCTGTCACGGTTCTTAACAAAACAAATAATAAAATGTACATTAAAGAGTGAACCAGCATATTTTGCGTCATATGTGAAGGTCATTATTAAAGATATTAAGATGCACATTAAAAAGTGAATCAGCATATTTTGCGTCACGTGTGGAGATCATTAGTCGCGTTCAGCAGACTCAACTGTTGTGAAGCAGATCTATGAGCACTCGCTGCTATTGATGTATTCTTCTAGATTATCCAATAGCAGCGAGCGCTCACGAATGTTAAGAGATAATACTTTCGTGACCGAGATAATATTTTTCGCAATAAGAATTAATTATTTACAGATTTTAATATGTCATTCAGCATTATTAAGATCGTTTCGAAGATGCAAATAAGCATCAATATTTGTTAAATTGTTAGTCAATTTAACTCGTGATATTACTGTGGTAGTTTATAGAGTTAGCGTTTCAAGATCGAAAAATCATTTCGACGCGCGTTTCAGGGGACTACAAACGTAGTATATAAATTCACATAAGAATCATACAAACATTAAGGGGATCCTAAAGACATTTGTATTACCGACTAAATACATATAATTTTTGTATAAACGAATACTCTGTTTACCTTTCACGGATTCGAAAATCCTTTTCCAGGATTAAAGTATACACATTTATACGTGTTTGTGAGAGGGAGTCTACGCTGAGAATAATAAAAAATTTCGAAATCGATATATTTTTTACCATTTCTTAGTGTAACGCGGCGTCTAAACTGTTAAGTTGTGACAACATTTGCTTGATGTCAAAGTTTTGCAACATAATAGCATTGGAAAAATCATTTAATTCCCTTCATTTTTGCTTTCGATCATTTTGATGTATCTCTCATCTGTGTTGAACTATAATGGAAAATGTTATGTTATGTTATATATA
>NW_017299927.1:0-1160 GCF_001594075.2 Trachymyrmex cornetzi | reverse complement strand
GATATTATATATATAGAAACATATAGAATTCAAACCTTAAATAATATAGGAGAGAATGGTCTAAATCAGACCTATTTGCAGTTTTTGTTCTCTATAAAGTGTAAATAAAGTCCGATCGTAAAATCAAAGGGGTCATTTGAAAGATCATTTATTCCCTTCATTTTTACTTTTGACCATTTTGACGTATCTCTCATCTGTGTTGAACTATAACGAAAAAAGTTATGTTACGATACATGTATATATATATAATTATATATATATGTATTGTATATATTGTATATGTATAATATATATAATATATATATTATATATGTATATTTATCAACTATGTGTAGGTTGATATTATATATATAGGAACACATAGGATTCACTTTCAAACCTTAAATAATATAGGGGAGAGTGATCCAAATCAGACCTATTTACAGTTTTTGCTCTCTATAAGGCGTAAATAAAGTCGGTCGTAAAATCGAAAGTGTCATTGGAAAGATCATTTAATTCCCTCCATTTTTGCTTTAGACTATTTTGATGTATCTTTCAGCTGTGTTGAACCATAATGTAAAATGTTATGTTATGATACATATATGTATATACAGTGTCCCAGACCACCCGTACACCCCTTTTATCTCGGAAGCAGAGCATTTTAGAAAGAAACGTTTTAGACAAAAGTTATGGGGTTCTAAATGATCTATTCAGTGAGCAGATTAGTATGACCTTGGGTGGCGTCATAAAGGTCAAAGCAATGTCACTTTGAATTTTTTAAATGGAACCCCCTATTTTTTATCGCATATTCTTGTAGCACACCTCGAGAGCTTTCCAAAACACTATAATGAAATGTTTTTTCATAAAGTACTTTTCAAATTATGAGGCTTGCAAGTCACAGCACCGCCAGAATTAGCATTACCCAAGGTGTCTGACCGACGGCTAAAATCTCTTAAATGTTCAGAATCATAACTTGGATAATATTTGATGATTCTGAATAACATTCAAGAGGTTTTAATCGTCGGTCGGATATCTTGGATAATGCTAATGCCGGCGGTATTATACCATTGAAGCCTTATAACTCGAAAAGTACTTAATAAAAATGAACTTAATTATAATGTTTTGGAAAGCTCTCGAGGTGTGCTACAAGAATATGCGATGAAAAATAGGGGGTTCTATTT
>NW_017299926.1:3554241-3651547 GCF_001594075.2 Trachymyrmex cornetzi | reverse complement strand
TTTCTGGAGTATTTCCGAGAGGCATATGACGGATTTGAAAATTTCGAGTTGGTAACACTGATCAGAAGTCAGAAGTATACGAGGCATGTGTTACGTATGTATCGTATGTACAACGTAATACGTATACAGTTGAATACAGTAAACCACGTGTTACGTATAGAATTACACAAAATTTGGTACGATTGTAGAGATGGCAAATTTTGCGATGCGAGAACTGTTGAAATACGGTTGGGAGGAAGGTAAGAACCATGAATTTTCCGGTCCGAACAATGCGACGCATTTTCCGCCTCATGGCGAAATTGGTGAACAAACAATTTACGATACGTAACTTTGAATTAAAGTTTTTGACTATGTTCCGATTACTGATATTCATTGCCAGTACTGAAGATCTATAGTGTACGTATTGTATATCTTCAAATTTTCAATACTGGCAGTAAATATCGAAATGCAGCCTTCGTCTATTGTGGCTCAGTCCCAATTTTATCCCCTCTTTTTTGTATTTTCCTATCCTTTATGAAACACACTAACCGAACGACGACAATACGAGACAAAGAACGAAACGAAATTAAAGGCTTATCTTTTTTTGATACAGGCGAAGGACTTGGTAAAAATAAAAACGGCATAACGGAACCCATAAAACTCGCGACAAATCAGAATAAGGCAGGTATAGGATACGACGAATACAAACCTTGGTGGGACAGATTGTTTAATGACACTGTTAAAAACATTAAAGTCGAGTTAAATGCAAATGGTAAAGAGTTTTCTTTGAAAACCGGTAATATGGCTACTGCCCTAACTGATTTTCCTGGCTATAATTTGTGGAAAAAATCTGTGACGAATCCATACCTTGAGCATAAAGTATTTGGGACGTGTTCAGATTCAGAGAACTTATCTGAGAAAACATGTGCACATATGATCGATCAGAAGGTTGGATTACGTTGTAACAAAACTATGCATGAATCAACGGAACACAATTTTACATCAAATGGAAAATTGGAAAGAATTGCACAGCAGGATGCATTATATTTAAATACTAACCCTCTGTTAAGTGATGCTTTGGTCGATCAAAAGAATGACATAGCCGATAGTAATGCAGAATCAGACATCGAGGAAAATAAGCGTGAAACAATAAACGCAAGCATATTGCAATGTCTTGAAGATACAAAAGATTTTGTTTTATCCAAAACTACAAAGAAGATGCATAAAAAAAAATTACATAAATTAATCCAGGAACTAAACACTTGTAATTTAGAAGAGAATAATAACCAAAGACAGGACTATTTGGATATGAAGCTCAAAAAAATAAGAACTCAAAGGATGAAGAAAGATATGGAGGAAAGCAAGAATTTAAAAAAAATAGTGTCCTTATATCAAGATATGGAAGAAAGAAAGAATTTTAAAACATTAGTGTCTTTATATAATTCAATGACTTATGATGCTTCTAATAGTACAAGTGAAGAAAAAATAACAGGAGGTAACTTGTTTTTTCAACATACAAAGATGACACAAGACAAATTACTTAGTAAGGTTAAAAGAAAATCGACAGATCAGACATCTGATATTTTACGAGATGTGAAATTATTAGAAAGATGTGAAAAGAAAAAAGATAGCAAGGCAGTAAATAGTCTATTCGAGCACATCGGAAAAGTAGATGCTAGAAATAAATATAACAAGTCGGTAGAAGAAATAAATCGTAACTTCTATTTTCTAAACTTAAACAAAATACAAAAAAAGAAAAATCTGCGCCCCCCTTCGAAAGAAATTAAGAAAATCGCCGAAAAACTGAAAGGTGAAGCTTTGGCAAATGAATTAAATTCTACAATAAAAAATTTAACAATATTTGGTATTACTGACAAATCAAATGCAAATACTGCTAAAAAGAAACTTGTAGTACCCACTCAAACTCATCTTACGCCTGTTTAAAAAAAAGAAAAATACAAAAAGTAAGATGTATGAAAATATGGATGTACTCGAATATTTCAATAATTTTTTATGTTTTTATTTTTACATTTTTACGATATTTTTATGATATAAATTACAAAAATGATGCATAAAATGTAATTTCACTGTGCTAAATATTTGTAATAATGGCTTGAAATTATAAATATGATAGAAAAATACGTATGTATTATTTAATATTCATTATCGAATTATTCGGTTATTATTCATATGATTATTTTAACAAAAACTTAATCTCTTTTTATAGCATATTCGTGCTCTATTTTTAATCTATTTTATATATGATCATATGCTGAATATATATATTTTTTCCAACAGGAATTGATTAAAACGTAATTATTTTCAAAAAGTTAAAATATTTTTAGTTGCGTATGATTATTATGATTGTTATCTATGATTATCTCTTCAATAATATCACAGATATCATGTATGAGTTACATTATGATCCCATGCGATGGTAAGCTTTGTCATTGCTGTAAATATTTATTAGCGCCGAGATACTGCTGTATTTCCAGATAGTGACTATATTCTGTAAATTCACTCATTTTATTCTAATCTCAAGAAAATGAATTGTATTAAAATTTTTAAACAAAATTAATTATAATAGTAAGTTGAGATAAAGGTTAATAAAATAATTCGTTTTACACAATTATTTTTTATATTAAGGTTGTGATCCAAAATTGCCAGTACTCAAAATCTATAGTGCATGTAATTTAAATTATAAATTTTCAATCCTTGGTAGCAAATTTGGAACACAGCCTAAATCGTTATAAACATATATTCGCGATAATATGTCATCTAATTACAAATGTCAGTTAATATGAAACTCATTAAATTATATTGTTAAGATTAGTGTCTATATAAGGAAAGTTCCTATGTAAGTAAAAGAAATACAATGCCTGTATTATATTTGTTTTATATAAAACATTCATTCGATATATGTATTTTTAATAAATAATATTTGCATCAAAATATATTCTTTTGTTTTTTTTATTCGAAATGCAACATAACAATATTTACATTTATCTTACACACAATTCCTGTTGTATGTACATACGTTTAGACGAATGTACAAATCGATGTTCTTTTCGAAAGGCGATTAGAAACTCTTTCGCAGAGATGTAAATAACATTAGTACTATAGCATAATATAAAATGATGTATCTAATTTTTTCTATATACGCGATCATCAAAATTTATGAATCTCGAAAGAGAAGAGCCCAAACAACACAAAGTCTAAAATTGTGACACAAGACGTCTTTAAATCGTTTTTGACGCAAAAAAATGTCTTATGACCCGATTTTAGACACTTTATTATCTGGGAGGTGTATCTCTCGCGGCTGACTTATATTCCATGTAAAGAATGATAGAAGTTCTAAAATAATAGTACATTGTATTACATTCGGTTAATGTGTTTTTTGCAAATTTATATTAATTTTATTACAGCTCGCCAAAACTCACATTCAGATAGCACCGAGTATTATGATGACTTAGCAGAGACTAGTGATAAAAAATTTAGCGTCAAATCTATTCTTATAAAATAAAATTAATTTTCTAAGGCCACTAGGGTATTCCGTAGAATTCATTTCAATTATCTTCACTTTAAGTTATCAACGTTTCGTCATCATGGATCAAAGAATATATCAATTTTGAAGCATACAACGGTTTTACTATTCGCAACTCCTTTGCTATCTTAGTTTCTTAATCATTCTGATATGTGACATAAAATGATATACACGGTGTATTACAAATTTCGAATTATACTTATACTAAATTATAATAAGTCCCTATTAGAATTCAGATCGAAGATTCTAGCGAGTATTAGGCTATATATTATCAAGCTCTTAATATCTATCTTAATGATCTATTTATCTTTTATCAAGTACATATATATATACATATATATTTTTTAATTACAATGCAATTTTAATAAATGAATTTTTATTTAATGAATAACATCGATTGCATTACGGATTGCGAATTGTACTGTTATCCACGACTATAATGCTTGGAAATTATAAAATGCTACCTAGCATTTATTTATTTAAGAAAAAAGAACAAAATTATCGTGTTACATCTTTTAATGTTCGTTCGGTTAACTTACGATAAACACTTTGTTATATAATTGCTGGAGTTAAACGAAAAGTATAATTTATACATGTCTAAAACGTTCTCTTTTGAAAAAAAAATCTGTTGCAATAAGTATATAAATTGTCATACATAAATATATATAATTTATATTTTATTATAAAATAGGTAATAGTGCTAAAAAGTACACGCATATAAAATATTTTAATTTGAATATAGAGAACAGCCGATATTAAAATTTTAGAAGAAAAAAAGTTTGTTTTTATATCTATTCAAAATGTACGTACAAAATACACATTTATATTCATATAATTAAAAAAATTCTATCAATATGAAATTAGACTAAAATTACATAAGATTGTTTTGAATCTTGTACATTATTTTTTAAGAACACAGAAAAAAACATATGATTACAAAATGTTTTGAAGAAATATTATTTTTAACAAAACCTTATAGGTTCTAAAAAATATACACAATAAATATACTATGCTTTTGCAAAATTAATAACTTTATTTGAAAATATAATTATATTCTTTCAACTTTTTATCTAAAATAAAAATATAAAGCGAATTGAAATACAACCAAAATAATATTTTTCTATGTTATAATTTATAATTATTCTACTAATATTAATTGAAATACACACACCAACGAATTTAAAATAACAATTTTATTTACGAATAATAACGGAATCTTGAGATTACGTTATTAGCACAAGTCATTTTTAAGTCACTATTTTTGTTTAAATAGAAAACAATATCTATATCAGATCTTATGTTACTAAATTAAGGAAGCAATTTTTTCGTATTTATTTTGTGTATTATATGTGCTTAGGAAACAAGGCTATTTAGGAAATTCTGAAATAGATTAATAATATTATAATACCATTCCTATATAAATAGTTTCGCGTGAGTATATGGAAGCAGTATTATATTTGTATTAAAATAAGAAGTTTTGTGAACAGCTTCCACGTGACCTTCGATCACAAGATATTCAGCTATAGAATATTCAGCTTATAGAATATTAATGAAATCATATCGCGCAGAAAATTTTCTATATTACATACAGCGAGTACAAAAAGTATTCGTGCAGAGAAAATATTTTTAAAAAAAACTTTATTTTTAAAAAGTAAATATCCAGCGAGAAATGAATCATCGAATTGATGTTGAATCAATATCGATACGATGATTTCAACACCAATTTGACGTTGATTCGACGTTTAAGTGACGATCATTTCTTGCTGTGTAATTAACAATTTATTTTTAAAGAATGAAATAGACTGTATGTTTCTTAAAATTATATATACCAAAAAGATGTGTATTAATTACAGAAAATATATCATCTGAAAAATAAGCGAAAATTAAAAATTATATTGTGGATGTTCAAAAAGTATTCGTACAGTCAAGAAATTTAGAATATAAAATCAAGAATATATGTGAAGCTCGTTTGTTAATGTAAGAACATAATGTATTCATTGTATAATATTGCTAATTAATGTTTATTTTCTACAAATAAGACTTTTTTAATAAAAAGTTTCCTTGTACAAATATTTTTTGCTCTCACTGTATATAAATAATTGTCATTAGGAAATGTTAATCAAGAAGTCTAACATTCGGAAAAATTATCCATAACACAATAATACTCTTCTTCCTCTCACCGATTCTTTATCATGTCTTACATAAAGAGGCGAAAAAAGATAATGTAAATTATGTAAAAGATCTAATTGACAGTGTATCCTTAAATACTACTTTGGTATAAATAGAAAAATATATAAAACCTTCGGTGTGTCGTTTGTCACGATCACTCCACGTATTGTACCAATTGCACCGATATTAGATAATATCAACGTATATACTAATCAATGAAATCTTCTGTTTCCGTTTATCATACATGAAATTATAATCCGTAAAAAGACATTGAACCATTAATCAATATTCAATTAGACTATCGGTGCAAATTAGCTATAGTCTTATAAAATTTAATATTAAACGTAAACTAACAATGGAAATTGGACACAGCCTAATAGAATCGAAGATTTGCGAAAATTCATCGATTAAATTTTTGCTTAAATTTTTTATAACGAAATTTACACATATAAAAAAAATAATTTGTATAAATTATAGAAAGCAACCAACAATATTTCGATGTTTGTAAACAAATTTATAAATAAATAATTAGTTCCATAAGGAATCAGAGAGAACTTCCTTGAAGTTTTTAGAGATTCATACCTTATCTTTCTTCTCATCTATTCGATTCCACTTGCGTATAGAAGGAAGCTCGATAAAAAATTAGTCTTATAATATAAGGAATCAACGTTATAAAAAGTACATTTAAACGCACTTGTTTATAGTTTTTCTTTTAAAGACGTAATAGCCAGCATTCCTACCGCTTCTGCTCAACGTGATCGGTTTTCTATCAGTACGAGTGCGATTACTGCACGAAACATTCGTGTTGTTCATTTTTACCCAAATCACATACATATTGGACGCATTAACCTTATGCGTGGTAATCGCGTTCCTGAGCACGCAGGGATCTAATTTACGAGGTGAATAACTGAATGCAGGATGGTTCATGGGCCGGACTTTCGCGCGTTTCGCACATAAACCCGTGACATAAACGTCCTCCAAATGTAGCAACGGTGTTACCAACGCTGCTTGATATAACTTAGATGCCACACCCATACTCATAACATACCCTGTACCTGATAAATAATTTGGATATGTTTTCTCCGAGTACATGTACTTGGGTGTATACCTACACAATTGAAATCATTGCCATCTTAAATTATTTTTCTATAACATTTTGCTAAATAATACAGACGAAAAGATACTTGCCATTTGTTTTTAGGATCTAATATTGGTTTAGCACTACAAATGAGAGAACCTAGAAGGGTCTCCGTTTGTGTTCTCGAACGCAGCGTTTGCAGAAGCAAGGGAATGTTTACGAACATGTCATCATCCGTTTTCATGAGGTATTTAGCTTGATCACAATTCGACGTTACCCATTTCAGTATCATGACCGACTTCAGTGTCAAATTGTTATATGTATCAAAGAAGCGTTCTTGCACAATGTCATTATACTGAGAATTTTCCTCAATAATCAAGTTCTAGAAAAAAAAAACAAATTTAGGAATATTGCAAAAGTAATTTTTTGTGTAATAACACTATTATAATAACAACGTCGTAAAGTATACTTACATTGAGTGTATCATTGTCACTTTTTCCTAGTAGAAACGCTATTTTTACTGTAGAATTGTACAAATTATCTAAGTTATATTTATTGGCCCAAGTACTCCTAATAGCGGTACGGGCCTCCTGATTTGCGACTGCCGAGCATATAATTATAAGCAGGTATGGCGGTAATAAACAGATGCCGGTAGGATTGAGAATCGATGTGTTATTCTCCGGATGAATATAAGCACAGAGATCTCTTGATGTATTATATGACCATCCAGGCAATTGTGCTGTAAATTAAATATTTGCGTCAGGTTTCTGTTAAATCATGTTAATAAAAAAAAAACAAGCATGTTATTCTTTAAATATTATTGTATCATAAGATATAAAATATTGTTCAACATTATTCTAAATTATATTATTAAACCATATTTACATTGCATCATATTCAAGGCTGTTGTGATCAGATTATAGTGTGTGCCTTCTAACAAGCGACACGGTGATCATATCATCTTTGTTTAACATTGGCAAACAACAAGGATATAATGATCCATTGCGTCATTTGTATCGCTTGTTGAAAGGCACACAGTATTATTTGTCACTTTCTTATTATTATGTAATTTCTATATTTAAAATATTTTTATGATTATAGGGGAGACCGGTCTAAATCGAACCTATTTGTTTTTGCTTTCTATAAGGCGTAAACAAAGTCCGATCGTAAAATCGAAGGTGCCTTTGAAAAGATCATTTAATTCCCTTCATTTTTGCTTGAGACCATTTTGACGTATCTCTGACCTGTGTTGAACTATAATGGAAAATGTAAAAACGTCTTTTCCGGTCCGATTTGGAACCATTGGCTCAGTTGCCGCAATTCTAGTAGCAACACATACTTAGCAATGCATGCTTAGCAAGCAACATGCCAACAACAAGACAGACACGTTGCTATCTGAGTATTTATATAACTATATAGGTATTCTTAAAGTTTCCCAAAATTATATTATCGTAAAGAATGTAAAATGATAAATATATACCCATAGATGTTACGAAGCGTGAACTGCCAAGAGGTTCTGCAGGGGATGGAGTTTCACCTAAGTTTAAGAATGGGCTCTGAGCGGAGTGGTACGCTGGCACATATAAGAGGCCCAATATGGCCAGAATCACAAATCCTATTGCCAATCGTCGAACAAAAGATGCCTTGCCTTTAACACTGCCATTACTGTTGACAGTGATTGCAGGTAAATCCTTGGGCAGTTGTCGTGATCTTTCCATCTATACAGAGAAAGAATGTGTGAGTATATCTTATATTAATTCTCCAAAAAGTATTAAATATTATTAGTACAAAAATTGAAATATATGGAACAATCTAAACATGTAAATAAGAAACCTTTCTATATATAAGGTACATTTGATTACAATTGTATGTGGACTAATAAGTTTCATGAGAATGCTATAAGCTTTAAAAAATGTGTGTTTGTTATTGATTATAATTTACCTTGAGTTTTAATATATCCTTTAACAATCGATAATGAATTAATAATAAATTTCACAGAATTCATTGTTTATCAGCATGCATGTATTGTAGATTTCGTTATACAGACTATCTATCTCGCCTAAGTTTTCATTTATTTGTAAAAAAATAACATTTTTGTCTGAGATGTAGGCTGGATATAGGCAAAAATATTATATCTATTAGAGTGCGTTTTAGATTTCACTGGTATAACTTCCACCACTAGTATAACTTCCACCACTGATACAACTGCCGTAACAAAGGCCGTTAAAAAAGATATGCTAATAATTGTTATGCTCGTGAACGCTATTGGTTGGCAGTACCTTACCATCAATCTTATCAATAACCAGTTATGTATGCAGCGGCATAAACACCATCCATCTTGCTCCAATTTCAAACATTTAAAAAGATTTAAATGGTAATAGAATCAGCCATAAAGCCTTCTCTCCTACAGTTTTAACTCTTTCCTTCATATCATAAGTACAAGCATTCCTAATTACTGTCAACACTTGCTTAATTATGGAAAATCATAATGACATCATATATTACTCCCGTGTTATACCATCACGTTTTCTCATTGAGGAACAATAGGCTCGTCCTTGACATATCAAGATTGCGTTTGAAAACATTATCCGAGTACCTTTGAGTATCATTTTATCCTTGTTGTTCACCGACTGTAAACAAGGATAAAATGATGCTCGGAGTCACTCGGAGAGTGTCTTCGAACGCGACCCAGGGGGACTATCAGTCAGGTGAACGTAATCTAATAATAATTCGCGAATTTTGAGCGTACATCTCACAACATCAAAAATATACGTAAGAAGAACAGTGCTTCTCGACTATAAGCGAGGATCGACCTGATCGCACTGGTTCCACGGTCGGGCCATGTCGCGTCCACCTGTCGCGTTTCACAGTAATACCTCAGAAGAACAAGCACAAGATGCGTAAATAAAGCGCTCACCTTTCTGCCGCGATGACTGCCTGATCACGCCGCATTTGGCGCCTCTCCATTTACCTCGTCCGCGTGAAATGACAACTCGGCTCATCGGAACATCGCGCGCCGCAAAAGCTGTGCAGGCGCGTACCACGGAGTCCACGGACAGACACAGTAAGCAGAGAAAAAGATTTCATTGGATCCCATTTGACCCCCCGACGTCCCCTTTCGCTCACCCGGCGCTCCGCGTTGTCAGTGCTGTCACACCATCGCACGACGCCGAGGAATAGGAATTATAGGTAGTCAAGTATATGTAACCGCACGCGCTGTTTCTGTTATCTTTTCCGTAATTCCTCGGTAATCGGTAACAAATAGTAGCGCAACTACATTAGATACTTGATTTCGATTTTCGATAAGATAAGGGAAAGTGACCACCCGCGAACCATGATAATCATCGTACTTGTACGGTTAAGCTGTTTTAAGTCATATAATCGATACTATCGTTCGTATCTGATCTATCAATTAAAAGATTAAAGCGATTAAAAAGCTATTATTCACGAATTACTTTCATGCAACGTCGAGCTGCACGCGACAATAAAAACGCCGTCCTACTTAATTCCTTTCGAATTGCAATAATAGTCGTATCAGCTGTAACCAACGCGACAACAATAGAAACAAACAAGTCAGATAGAATCGCGATTAACCGCGATGTGACACAATTACATTAACCGCGATATTACACAATCGTTCGATTAGAGATCGAGTAATCATTTCTCCTCTTTTTTTCGCTCCCATGGATCACGTTTCTTTATTTCACTCCGAACCACTTCGAACACAGGAAGTGCAAGGAGTGCAGATGGATCCAGATTCGTCCTGGCGAACGACTCATCGGGTCGGTCAATTTTCCACCTTGTTTTCCTCGTCGCGAATTTTCCTCTTCTTATGCTTTACAACACTTGAATCCACACAGGTTTCATTCCGGATTGTTCCGGACGTGCGAGGTGTAGCGACGGTCACAGATCTGAACGAAGCGAGTAATCTTATATTTCCATATCCTGGTATCGTTATGCACTGCTCCGAGGCAACTCCTGCGGAGTGTTATCCATCTTCGCGTCGTCTCGCGAGCTGAGACAGCACGAGTGACTTCCTGACTCGATATTAGACCGAATTGTAAGTCGCTCGGCGACGAAGGAATAGAGGGATAAAGGAGACGAGGAGCGCGAAAAACCGGTCGTGGCGAAGCAAGCACCGTTCTTCGTTCGCACTCTCTGCACCTTCGAATGCTCCGTTCTTTTCTTTTCAACATGCCCAGGAGACGAATCACTGAAGGAAGAATAAAAAATATGCGATTAGAGATTATTTCGATCAACTCGTATATGCGTGTATTTCTATGAATTTAGAATAACTACTACTAGTTTATATCAGATTAAATTAGCTTTAATCTTAGTTTAAATTTACTTTTTATTTTTTTTTCTGAATCTCATATATAATGCAATCTTCCACCATGGAGTACGGTCCACTTGGCGCATCTTATTTAATTTTTTTATTTTAAGTAATATCGGAAAGAATTAACAAGAGCCTACTGTAAGGAATAAGAGGCTAAAGAAAAATTATTTCTCTCATATCCACTTCCATCGATAAATTAACTTTGATCTCGCTCTAACTTAATTTCATCTTTTTCTAAATTCTAAGAACTAAAAGAAGGTAAAAAGTAAACGGAATGTACATAAGCTAATCTTCATTCGTAGAAATGGATTTACTCACACTTTGATTAATTTAATCGGCAACTAGCTGATTAGTAAGTATAATATGTATAATTCAACGTAAAAGTCTTGTTAATTATATATAGTTATATATTGTAAAAAATTGACATATTTTATGTATAATTATGTATAATTATATGTAAAATATCTCCATATATATAACATTTTTATATATAATTCATTACTGTCTCTAATCCCTTTTTCGTGTGGTAATCTTTCTTAAATCATAAAAATTTTAAAAACTCATCCGTACTATGTATAATATATTAAATAATTAGAACTATTGTTTAGATAACCTGAGGAAAAATATGTTATATCTAATTATATATAATTATACAATATAATAATTATATATAATTATATATAATTATATACAGTTATATATAATTATACAAAAAATTAACATATTCCACACAGCACTTTGCACTGTAAATATATATTAGATACATAAATTTTGAAATGTTGCTATATTGCAAATATGTAGCAATACGTATGATTCATGTATTAGATACATGTTTAATACCAATAAACGTCCGCTTCGTATACGTAATGTATGTTACGTATTTTATACGTATCTGACAATGTGAATAGTATGTACTGAATACGTATGTGGATATATTTGATATTTGTACTTTTTATATTTTTATTTGATTTATTACCTATAAAAATCAAATAAAAATATGAAAAGTACAAATATCAAGTATATCCACACACGTATTTAGTACGTACCAAACTATAATTTGATAAACTATAATAATAATAATCAAATTAAACATACATAAAAATACTTAATCTTTAATGTAGTTCTAACCCAGATAACACAAACACTTTCAATAAATATTCTATAAACATTCGTTGAGAATATTAAAATAATTTTGCAATGTATTAAAAAATATTCTATAAACATACACAGAATATCAAAATGAAATCAATTTAAATATTCCAGATAGGTCGGAATAAATATTCTTTTTCATATTCTAAGAATATTCAGAGAACGTATTCAATATAAAGAATATTTACAAAATATATATTTTCTCTAAAACTAAGGAGTCTATTCTGTAATTTATCTCATTCTAAGCAAACAACGTGATATGAGAAATTGATAATAATGGGTGCCTTCCAACAAAACAGACACACGTACCTACATGACACGGTGTGACACAGCTAGCTGTGCATCGCATTATATTCTTGTTGTTTGTCAATGTTAAACAAGGATGAGATAATCACTGAGTAGTACTGAGTCGCTAATTGTTAGAAAACACCCAATATTTATTATTTTTATTAGTATATTCTTTTATTTTGTTTTTCTTATTAATTTTCATCTGAACTTACCTTTGGTTTAATTGCGTAAACTCACACAGCGTGTTCTTTTCAGTGGCACATATTGACAGTGTTGTGTTATTTTGATGATGCGAATGGGCGCGAATGCCGCGTGAATGGCAATTATACAATTATTATATATATTATATATATTTAGATATGTAATATTTTTCCCCGGGAAATTTCCTGATAGCACACTTTATTCGAGAGACGTTTTGGCGAACGGTAATTCTTAGGACATAGAGATATCCTCTGAATGTTCTTTAGAAAACGTCCTTTGGAGATCTCTATGCTATTCGGGTTATAATCGTCGATTAAATAGAGGGCATTTAGTCAAAATCATTTTATTCGAACTCGTATATCAATGAAAAAAAAAACTAATGAATATGAATCCATCAAGAACAAGAAAATCAAAATAATGTTAATTTAATATCATTAATTGCGAATTATTGATTAAATTTTTATGGCATTTTTTGTCATGATTTGATTAATATATACTTATATATAACGTACATTTTATTATTTTATTGATTTTTTTGTTCTCCTTGGGAAGAAAAAGAGCTGTTTTAAAAACAAAAAGGAAGACGTACGAATTTTTCGTGAATACTTGTCAGAATAATTTTCCCTCGATCGGATTATTGCCTTATCCCTCGCTACTTTTGTACGTTCCTGAATGCATGTCCACTTCATTTTAAGTACAGAAAGTGTCGGAGAGTGCAGGCGAACAAGTAGTTACATGAACTTACACGTAGTCAACTAGTCAAGTAGAGCGAATTCTTTTGATTTTTTAAATGTCAGCTCACTGACAGATAAATTGACAGCCGTTGATCGATAACCTCGGAGAGTTTATCCATGCTCAATTAATTATCAATTAACGTATACACTACGAAGAGTTTCCAACTTGCCAAAGAAAAATAATGAGAATTAAAATGTCGAAGCACAGTTGCGGTAGTAGAACATAACCTCTCGCGTCCTAATGACCGTGCGTTTCGAACGTAGTGACAGGATTACCGTAAGGTTCAGTGACGCCAATTGATTTCGGATTCACAGACATGATTAAAGCGATCCTAGTCTTTAATAATCATGGGAAACCTCGTCTCTCCAAGTTTTATCAGTACTTTGTAAGTATATCTCAATGCTGCTCGTTTTGGACTTCTCTTCTGCTTGTCACTTGTAAATTCTGCGAATTAAATCCTTTTATTTATTGAGATATAATAAAAACTAATAGTGGAGACGACATGTGGTGTAATTTCTACGTCGATATATCTATCGAATGTATCACAACACAATAGGAACATGAAAACATATGGATCGTTGCAATACACAATACATTTTCTGTTTTAGAACGAGGATATGCAGCAGCAGATAATAAAAGAGACATTTCAACTTGTCTCGAAGAGAGACGACAACGTGTGCAATTTCTTGGAGGGTGGTAGCCTGATTGGCGGGTCTGACTACAAGCTGATCTATCGACACTATGCAACGCTTTACTTTGTATTCTGCGTCGATAGCTCAGAATCAGAGCTGGGAATCCTAGACCTGATACAAGTCTTCGTCGAAACTTTGGACAAATGCTTTGAGAATGTGTGCGAGCTTGATCTTATTTTTCACGTGGATAAAGTTCATTACATACTTAACGAGTTGGTGATGGGTGGTATGGTTCTCGAGACCAACATGACTGAGATTCTCACGAGGATCGAGGATCAGAATAAGTTGGAAAAACAAGAGGTAAGTACAGGTTGCTTATAATCCCTAATGTTATCTTAACTGTGATCTCATTTCCTGTGAATTTGTATCCTTGATTTAGCTATACTGAATAAATCTCTGTTCTATTTAACTGAACTTCTTCTATGGTTTATTTCTTTTTTTTTCCTCCAATATAAAGAGAAAAGGAGGAATAAATCTGGTACAAGAAATTTAGCTAAAAATAATAAGTTTCATGTTATAATGTGATAAAACTATGACAAGATCACAGGATTGTTTCGATCTGTGCTCACAATGTATAAATTTTTATAATTTTTTTACATCCAAATTTTTATATCATGCCCATCTCATCAGATAGAACGCTTATATGTTTCAAGCTAGTACTGCTAATTTTGCAATGTGTTTATTTTCTGTCACTGAGCTTTAATACATTAACTACCTAAGCAGTCTGTTGAGCTATGCATGCATACTGGTACAGCGATCTGTAGAACATATTTGATATGGTGACAGGTAGGACTGATTGACATAACATCAATTTTAGGGGACTTACAAATCTGGGCGGTCTTGCTCACCCCGTCCGTTTGTCCTTCTGGGACCTCCTCCTTAAGTAAATCGGCAGTAGCAAATCAGGCCACTTTATATAATCGTACTTCTGTGCGAATTCATTCTTTTTATATTTCTTTTTTTAAATATTTTATCCAAGAAAGCGCCAAATCCTTTGTATTTAGCTTCATAAAGCGTAAGCGTTTGCGTAACACGCATGGCGATGCAATTTTGTTTTGTAATTAGCCACTGCATAAACCAAGTGCCTTCATAATGTAAATGTCGCTTTGTAAGGATAATAAATGTCAACGCCGTGTTGTCAATGTTGTCATCCGTCATTTGCCTTCGCTCCTTGTAGCTAAAATTACAGCCCTTACATTTACTCAGCCTTCCTAAAACTTGTCCGTTCTCCACACTTCTTCGATCCATATGATGTGTGCAGGCGGGAATCACAGCAGCGCCCGCGCGTGCTGTCTCAGCAGTGAAGAACATGAATATACCGCAACAAATAAAGGATATGAAACTGCCTGACTTGCCGCAAGCCATAAAAGACCTCAAATTCTGACCAGCCGTCACATCGTTGGCACCCAGCTGACTGGTCTCTTCTGTCATCCCGAATGTAACTGACACCACCGTCGCACCGAGGACACTTTTCCCCTCCCTTCAAGCAAGCGAGAATGCACCAATGCTGCCTGCTACCTCTGCGTATATCCCGTCTCAACGATACCAGAGTTAAAGATCATGGATGAATCATTATCTTTTTTGAGTCACGGTTCTTCCGGTAAGAAAATACGAACTACGAGAGAAACTAATTTTGAGGAGTTTCTAAACCAGAAAAGAAATCGAACAAGATGAGAAAATGTTTCTTAAATTTTTTATATATGATAAGAGATATTAAAATGATATCAACTCTACAAATTCAGCTATAGTATTGGCAACTTTTCGATTGTCTAGTAGTCTAGCTCCACGTTCTATTACATGTAAGAAAGACATGTTATTCACTGAAAAGCATTAATGTTATATTGTAATAAAAATATATTTAATAAATAAAATAGCACTATTGTAAATGTGTATTATTTTTTACAAAATTATTTCTATATTGTTTTGAATGTGATGCACATTCAAAAATATATCATATTTTCTTCGTGTCAACTCTTGCGACTTCTTTACAATTCCACATAATTCTAATCATTCTTAATTTAAATAATACATATGACTAAAAAGTATTAAAAAAAGAAATTATAGTGATTGCGTGTAAAAATGATCTTATTATTTTAAGCTTAGAGCGACACTGTCCAAACAACACAAAGACCAAAATTGGGACAGATTTTTTATTGGACTTTGTGTTGAACTGGGTACTAATACATGTTCTCAATAAAGAATTACTATTACTTTTTAGATATGGCCAATTCATTTCTAAGAGTCGTCCATATGAAGCCCGCTCCTTTCTCCGTGAGAGGAGGTGGATAGGGACTGTTTTTTAACTTGAAATAATCCGATGGAGCGTGCATTACAAATTCCATGCACTCTAATTTACGAGGTAAATCTTCTTCTGGTCCAATTAAATATGTCTCAGGAATGAAACCTTCTTCTGGTGGAGGACTAAAAGGTACATCAGTTAACATTAATGCCCATTTCCACCAATATAGATTAACTTTAATCTCGGTTCAACTTACTCTTCGTCTTTTTCTAATCTTTAGAACTAGAAAAAGACAAAGAGTAAGTTGAACCGAGATTAAAGTTGATCTGCGTTGGTGGAAACGGACCTAAGTCTGTTCATTTTAGCTGTTCATTTAGCTTCTTGCACAGTTCTCTTTTTTTCTCCGTGAAAAAAAAAAGGAAAGATGAACTGTGCAAGAAATTGAATTAAAAGGATATGCATATTGATAAATATTGTTACAAAATTATCATAATCTCATGAAGTTAATGGAATAAGGAGCCTCACCTCGCTGTGGTGGGCAATAACCAGGTAATGGCGGCGCTCTTTTCGCAATACTGGTCCGTCAACAAACCACGTATCTGAGCATAATAAATACCACCGTCTACATCCTGTAGAGAGACTACATCTCCGACTTGAAAATACGTGCCCTTGTAAAATACAAAGTTGCTGGTGGCTGGAGTCGCAGTAGCTGTAGGTGCCTTCACTGGCTACAAATACATTTAAACATAAACAGTCGTACAATGATTCCACATATTTCTATGAGAGACTGTAGGTACTTTCCAGCAAAAAAGGCAGGTAACACAGTGAATCATTATATTTTTGTTACTAATGTTAAACAAAGATGAAATAATGACTGACTTTTGTTGAAAAACATCAACAGATGATACAACATAGACTTTCCATTTAGACCCGGTTGTTCCACCTTTTGGTAAATTTACCTGTTGGGTAAGTAGCAAGATTATCCAATCACATGCGCGAAAATTGCCAGATTTACCTAATAGGTAAAATTTACCAAAAGGTGGAACCGGCTCTATGTGACACAAATTAAAACAAATTGTCTCTGTTATTCATTAAATGCTAAATAAATGATGTTTGTGTTGATTTGTATCATGGAAAATATCTACTATGATTATCATCTTTATAATATTGACAAACAAGAATATAATGATTCACTGTGTTACAGGGTTGGTAAAAAACATATTTTAAACGTGTTTTAAACAGTTTAAAACATGCTTAATTGATGTTTTTAATATGTTTTAAATATGTTTTTTTATAGTATTGTTTAAAGCATATTTGAAGCATTAAAAACATATTCAAGAAGAAATACAATGTTTTATTCTTAAAAAAAAAAAAAAAAAAAATAGTCTTTACCAACCCTGCTGTGTTACACCAGACTACGTTCGATTTTGCTTATAAGCATCATTTGTTCTTGTTTAATATTTATTCTGCAAATACAATAGAATAGTAAGCCTTAAGGAATTGACCATAATGGGCCTTCTACAATAAGCTGCAAGTCAGAAGTTCTAAGCGATCTTAATAGCTGTTCTATAATGTGCTTTTTGTTTCCTGTTTCTTGCTGTTTGTCTCTTGCTTTCTCGATCAAAAAGGCAAGAAACAGAGACAAACAGCAAGCAACAGGAAACAAAAAGCACATTGTAGAACAGCCATAAGTCATAATCGGTGAAGTTGGCCAATAGCCAACTTGAACGATTTGGTTAAGACTGGTTAAGACTTCTGACTTGCGGCTTATTGTAGAAAGCCCATAAGTCCGGATCTACAATAAGTGTTTTAAACCTTAAGCCATAAGAAATGGACGAATCACAGTCGATTATTCTCCTCGCACTCGATTATAATTGGTCAATTTCTTACGGCTTAAGGCTTAAATTACCTATTGTAGATCCGGACTTAAGACCGCAGCACACACTCTTGCATAATGCATAGTGCATAAAGCAACCAACCAATCAAAATTCTTCTTTTCCACGGAATGGGAGGAAAGGAAAGATTTTGATTAGTGATTCGCTTATGCACTATGTATTATGCGTTATGCAAGAGTGTGTGCTGCGGCTATTATTCTCACATTTGACTGTGATTGATTAATTTCTTAAGGCTTAAGGCTCTATTGTGTTTGCAGGGTTGATAAACAATAAGGATGAACTGATGATTACATCATGAGTGTGAAAACGGAACGTATCCCACATCTTTTGCTGGAAAGCATCTACTGCCACATCATTGTGGCAAAAATGGGAAGACATCTTCCACTCGCTCACCGTTTTCTTAAACAGATTCCTGCGACCTTTACCCTTGGGTACAATTCTATGTGGCCCTATCGCCTTTGTGTTACAATATCTCGTGATCCGCGTGCTCCTTCTAGGCTTCAGCGAGCCACTCCTGTCCTCCTCGTCTGTCTTTGAAGACGTGCTCGCCTCAGCATTCCGTTCGTCCTCCAAACAAGCATTGCACAAATTTCCAGCGTCAGTCGAATGCCATAGAGGGGTCTCATGTGTCCCGCACCTGACGCATTTTGGTTTGCTGCCGAGCGGCATCGGATTTCTCTCAAGTCGGCCTCAGAGAGTCCATAAACAACAATGAATTTTCCTCTAGCGATTGTTTACCTCTTCTAATACTCTGATCGCTGATTTCAGCCGTCATGTCGTGTTTACGTGCGCGTCAATACGCGTTTCTTCACGTATGTCACGTGTTTTTACTCATTTTTCACTTCAGTACCGGTCAGTCGGCGCACGCACTGACGCACCTCGCCAGAGGTGTGTTCAGATTCCCACTCGAGTGTTCCGTAGATCTTAGGCCGGTATTCATAGTCGAGTCTTATTTCAAGACCGTCTTATGGTACGTTTCCACTGAGCGCGTCACGCGTCGCGTCGTCCATCACGTCACGACGCGACGCGAAAAAGAGAAAGAGAGGGGTTGTGTACACATATAAACTTCACTCTTTCTTTCTTTCGCGTCGCGTCGTGACGCGATGGACGACGCGACGCGTGACGCGCTCAGTGGAAACTCAGCCTTAAGTAATATCTTAAGACTCTAATGCAGCCTTCTGATTGGTTCGTGACTTCTTAAGACCGTACTTAAGACAGTCTTGAATATGAGATCTGACTATGAATACCGGTCTAAAGCCTTGTATCCACGATGCTAGAAATCGGTCCGAGACCTCGGATGAAGAAAGAATTGACCAATCGCAATGGTCATGTGATCAAATTGTTCAAATGTGATTTGTAAAGGGTCCTCTACATAGAAGTCCTAAAAAACGGTCGTGGAGTCTTAAGTCGTAGGAAACTGACCAATTCCAATCGAGTATTCTCCTTATATTTGATTGTGATTGATTGGTTTCCTACGACTTAAGACTCCACGACCATCTACGACTTCTATGTAGAGGACCCTTTAATTTTTTTCTCTGTCATCACGTTGCTTACACTTTTTGCACTCAGCATTTTCGCTTTCTCTTTTGTCAACGCTTAAATATATATCTATCTCATTTTAAGTTTAAAAATTTTGGGGGATTTTAAACAATACGAACAGACCAATTGGATTGACTGTACAAGTTATGCTGCATGAAATAACAGTCTTAGGCTGGAGTCCCATGAGGTGTATTTACCGCGTATCGCGTAACCGCGTAACCAATCAGAAGCGATCCGCTGTTGTGATTTCGCGTTTTACTGATTATTGATTGGTTACGCGGTTACGCGATACGGGGTAAATACACCTCATGGGACTCCAGCCTTAATATTATTATTGCGAAAGGCTTTGTTCACAATAGAAGGAATAAGGAATTAGGAATAAAGAATAAATTATTTTAATCTATCAGAAATCGGATACACCGGAATACACGGTTTCTAATAGGTTGAAATCGTTTATTCTTTATTCCTAATTCCTTATTCCTTCTATTGTGCGCAGGACCTAACTATTATTAAAAACATTAAAACTAAAAACAATATCGAGATCCACCTCATCCTCTTAGCTCGTTCATCTCGTTAATTTCTCCTATATATTTATGTATATACATCAGTCTATAGTGACTTTATGTAAATCATAGCCAATCATATGAACATGAAATTTCACCGCATAACGAAAATTCGAAGACGCGTGCGATTCGATGAATTTCATACGCGCGTCTCAGGATCTGATAGACTCAAATTAATTATTACGTGGATACGCACTTGCCATGTCGTATATAAAATTTATTTTGCAATCGTTTATTTTGTTTCATATATTTCAGATCCAAATAAACGTTTAATTCATTGTCGATAAATTTCTCTGTGAGGAAATTAAAGAAAAAAAATACAAATTTATACAGTTACAAGTTTGTCTCGTACACAAATTTTTTTTCCTCGCTTAATAAATTATAAATATCTGAATAATTATATTTTGCAGATGTACTATATGTTACTAAATAAAAAGCTGAACCATCGTAAGCGGTCAACAAATTTAATACCACGCGCTCGCGCGAATAACAAAGCAATTTGCTTTATTAATCTGATGGATTACGCAACACGGATGAGCGTAAAATTGTCTCGCTCGGTGAGGCTGTGAAGAAAAAATGAGAGAGGAACAGAGAGAGAGAGACGGGTTTACTCTTTGCAGCGATGTTACATTTTGCAACGAGCAAAGACCGCATACAGTTTATATCTCGCGTTACGCCTCTGTAATATCGATCCTGGAGGCGGCCAGTGGACATGCGTTTAGCGCTTTTAACTTCATTGTGACAGGTGCCCTGTCTGGGGTATCCTGTTTGAAGTGTCTCGTCAGCAGGAGCACTATGTCGAGCGCGAAAACATAATGTGACATCGCCTCGCGACGCGTAGAGCTCACTGGAATCACGGCAGCGAAGAATCATGTGCCGTGTGGGTGCTCGTTGATGGAGCGACGAGGCACCGCGAGGGCCGTCGACTAGTGTCTGGAACATGTGCCTTTGCTACGAGTGAGTACGAGAGAAATGATGATTGCGTTTGCAAAATCGTCGTCCGAGCGAGAGACGCGAAGGAAAAGTCATAAAACCGCAAACGATGTTCCGCCCGTCCGATGTACAATTATAGAGCATTAATTAGAAACGAACTTACAACTAGAAAGATGTTAATTGGAGTTAACGATTTTAATGTATATGTATATTTAGTAGGAGGGATCTCCGGCTTGGAGAGAGCGTCAATTTGTTTTCGCTTGATTGATTTATTGTTATAGTGAATAATTTAATAAGGGGTTCATTGGCTTGGGGTAATGGATTAAATAACGGCTCGCCACCCACATGAGTCATAACGGATAAATTATTATTAAATATAGCTATTTTTGTGTCGGTGGGACGTTTGATATTGGATATATTTATTAATATGTTTCAGAGTCATTTAACTCTTCAGTGAACGCGGCGTGTTTGAAATATATGACAGATGATAAGAATTTTAAAACAAATGACGATCGGACTCGGCAGTGTAAAATTTTTATAATTTCCTTTTATATACTTGATATCTTAGTAATGTGATGACGTTAATATTATTTCGCATTCTATAAAATTTTTAATTTCCTCGTTATGTATTTGTTTTTGTTCTCATAATGTGATGAAATTTACGCAGTTAAAATATAATCGCGTGTTCTAAGATTTTTAATTTTTCCTTACTATTTGCTTAATCTATTTACTTACACCTTCATAACGCGATGAAATTTACGGTTAATATGATTTCACATTCTATAAAAATTTCTAATTTCCCCTTTGTATACTTATTTTATTTATAACATAATAAAATCTACGTGATTAGTACTTAGTCATTGTAGTAATTTTTCATGTTATAGAATTAGAATATTTGCGCTATCAGTTTCATATGATTTATATGACTTTCGTTCGTTTCTATCAATTTAGATTAATTATAGTTTAATTTATTTTTTATCTTTCTCTAATTGTAAGAGTAAAAAAAAGGATAAAGGGTAAATTAAACGAAGATTAATTCTTCACTAAGAGAAAAAAATGTTTGCAATTACTATAATTTAATTACAATTTAAACTCATTTTTTGGACAATTACAGTGAGAGCAAAAAGTATTACATATACAAGGAAAATTTTTTTATAAAAAAGTCTTATTTGTAAAAAATAAATTAGCAATTTTATACAATAAATATATTCCGTTCTAACATAAGCAAACGAGCTTTGCATATATTTTTGATTTTAGAAGCTAAATTTCTCGACTCTACGAATACTTTTTGAAGATCCAAACAATAGAATTTTTAATTTTCGCTTATTTTTGAGATGATATATTTTCTATAATTAATACACATCTTTTCGATATATATCATTTTAAGAAACATACAGCCTATTGTATTTTTTATGAATAAATTGTTAATTATCCAGCAAGAAATGATCGTCATTTAAACGTCGAATTGACCTCGAATTGGTATCGAGATCATCGTATCGATATCGATTCGATATCAATTCGATGACTCATTTTTCACTGGATAATACTTACTTTTTAAAAATAAAGTTTTTTAAAAAATATTTTCTCTGTACGCGCGAATACTTTTTGCACTCACTGTATGTATTTATAATTATTTTAACTATGCAAATATAGTCTATACTATGTTGTGCTTATAATAACAGTCTCACACGTTGCTTGAAAATCTTTAGCTTTTTCTTAACATATTTTTTAGTTACTATAATACATAGTAAGCAAATTAAAAAAAAATTGTTTACTGTTATAATTGCGATTTGCGCATTTACTGAATAAAAATGATTATTTTATTTGCCTCTTATATCTTGATATTTTACTATTAATATTTAAAATTATAATTTATAATACAATTCTTTTATATTGAAAGGACTATACATATATATATATATATAGTTATTATTACTGATATTATAGCAATTGTAACTATAAAAATGGAGCTTGTAATCATAATTAATTTATCATAATTAATTTATGATGCAGTATGGTCACAAATACTAAACATTTTTCTCAGTGTTAGTACATATAATTAGGTCATTCGTGTTCTGCGCATTTCTTTTCTTTGAAATATTAAATGCGTTCTGTAAAATATATGATGCGCATGATCATTTTATCCTTGTTGTTCACCGAATATTAAATGATAAGGCTGAAATGATAATATCAAACGTTCGAGTATCTTTTAAGATCGTAATATGAATATATAACAACATTTGTTAATAGACTAATGTATCAAACGCATTATGCGTTTTACAGAACCAGGAAATTGGAGCATCTGTTATCTAAAAATGTCTTTACCTTTTCTTTATTTTTAATGTACAACGTTACAAATATTTTCTAAAGGTGTTAAAATATATGTAAAAATTACTTAATAATTTTTGTATTCTTGTAAAAGTGAAAATTAACGCAGAACACAAACGATTCATTCTATTAAAAAAACTGGAACATTAAGTATACACATTAAAAGAGTTAATCTATAATACATTAACAGAAATGGATATTTTAAATATTGTTATACAAGTCTTTAACCTCGCGTATGAAAAAGGAGCGACAATACTTTATTTAATTACGTGCACGTGTCCAATGATCTTTCCTTATATATAATAAATATAATATGCATATCGTTACGATCGGATAAATTTGTGCGTTAAAATAAATATAACGGCATGTGTACACAAACAGCTGTATATTTTTATTTATCGCGTGACATTACAATTCCATTTCGAACGTATCATTTGTTCTGCGATGGAACTTACGCTATGCCCTTATCTGATTAATTATACACAACCGATAGCAAATGCTTTGTATATAGCGAGCTACTTTTTTTTACAGCCGCGATAATGATCGCGGTTGTAATATTTGCGTTTATTTTATTCATAGATAAAACAGATAAGTACAATCGATGTTTACTTTAATGTACACGTCAACGTCAACGATAAAATTCTCACTGTCTAAGTTTGATACTAATTCTGTTTTTATTATATGTTGAAAAAAATTGCCATTTTATTCGTAGTAAATTCTGAAGAATAAAAAATAGCATGATCGATGTGTACACTGTTGGTCATTAAAATTGCAACATCAAAAAACTTATGAGCTGATATCAAAGCATTTATATGGTGCATTATTTATGATACACAGGGTTTAAAATAAAAGTACAGCTTAGTATTTTTATTAGAAATACAGCTTATTCTTATATTTTACTATGACCTATATATTCTACAAATTTCAATTTAATATAACGCGATTTTTTTATCGTTGCAATTTTAATGACCAGATAGATAACTGAAGAAATTATATTAATGTAACTCTCAGAACTTCTCATTCGCGTTCTGAAAATTAGGCAACTCCGTTTTGATTCGAGATCGAATGATCCTATTTTAATAACGAAATTGCGCGCGGTATTTAATTATCATTCGGCGATTAATTCCTACAGAAATATAGATAACGTTTCTGAACGTGGAGTTATCAATTATGGCAACGAAACTAATATACGTGGTGAATCGCGATAAAATGTCTTCAACGACGCGCGGTCAATGCCAAGGGCTGCCTGACTTTTAGAAACTTTAGAAACCCGCAGCCTTTGTACGTATGCCCACCTGTAGAACAGTTAGTCGATTCAGGGCACATGTATTATTGAGAAACGCGTGCACATGCAGTTCATGAGTGTTTGAAAAGCGAAGGTTAAAAGTGCCTCTCGTGCCTCGTTACCTTACGACATTCCTACGTGACAACTATGGACAGAATATATATCTCTAGCGAAGGAATACATTAATTCTAAAGATACCTATGACAAATCATAATCATTTGATACCATCGAGGTTAAATTATAATGATATGACTTAAAATATAATGATATGATACCGTGGCTCGTCGATATTCTGACATTCAGTATCTGACGTGGAAGTCTATCGTATACAATTCCATTTCTAATCGAATAGACGGTTTCACCTGCGGTAATATTAATTCATCCGTCGTTGTTAAATGTCAACAAAAGAGGTAACATATAATTCGAACTGTTCCTATTGATAAATTAAAAAATTACGTAACACGCGCCTTTTCATTAAAGTATAGATGACATCAGCTTGACTTTGAGAAGTGACACAGCTGATTAATATTTCATACGTCTTTACAGCTAAGAACCCCGTTAATCTGAAAAAACATGACTGCCATAGGCGACGTGCAAGCCTTGCAGACTTTGACAGTTTATACCAGCGATGTAAACAGCGTCGACTTCGCCGGTGATTGCGTTCTGGTAACGGGATCCGGGTAAATATCGGTTATCGATATGCACACATTTCCGCGGTGTACTGGGTTTTCGCTGTGTATTAAGAAGTCAGAATCATCTTCTCTCTTTTAACACACAGGGACAAACGCGTCCGGGTTTGGGAATGGCAGCCTGGCAGTGGCTACGTGGAGGCTTACTTTTCACCCCTAATGGGGCACAAGTATGGCGTTACTTCAGTCAAGGTCAGCCCTCAGTCCACTATGTTGGCCACCTCCAGCATAGACGGTACCACGCTGCTCTGGAATTTGCGCGTAGGTTTAAAAATATAGAAAAATACGAACACGCTTTGTAATACGGTTAGTGAAAAAAAAATTTATTGTGTATCATTAATCTTTGAAATTGCAAACTAATGGTACACAATGAATTTTTTGTATATATCTACATATGGAAGTCAAAGCGAGTTATTGTAGTTGATGCGCACACGTACGAGTAAAATGATAAAAGAAATAGAATCTCCTGGTAAATGTTTTTCTCAGATTTTTTTATATGATTTTTTTAAAGTTTTTATATAGATTTTAGAATGAAAAAAAATTTTTTTTAATTTGATAACTCTTTAGAACGTTTCTTAGTTTTTATACAGATTGGAACATTTTTTAAAAGTGCCAAGGAGTCTACATCTTTTCTATAATTCTTTATATATATAAATTTTGAAATATTCTAAGATTTCTTGTTCTATAATTTCTGATAAAAAAGTTCAATGTATTTTTTCAGAAATTATAAAATGAGAAATCTTATATGAAAAATTCACTTATATGAAAAATGAGAAAAGACGTAGTCTTTCTCAGTACTTCTGAAAAGTTCTACTTCATATAAAAACTTTGAGAAAAATTTTCGCCAGGATCGTTTTACATAAAAATTAAGTCACGTGAAAATCTAAAATCATAAATCATTTTTTAGCGATTATTGTTTTGGGTTAATGTAAATTTATATAATTTCGAAGACGGGAACGAAGATACATACTATGGTGCAAGTGGGCGGCGAGGCGGTGAGAGTCTGCAGATTTTCCCCGGATTCGACGTTACTCGCGACCGCTGGAGATAACGGGCAAGTCTGTATCTGGGATTTGGTTCATCGTAATTTAATCAGGCAAGATCTTTTACAGAGGATATATAATGTTCTTTTTTATAAGAAGTTTAATGAAAAGTATGTTGTAATTCAAGTTTTAATCCTTAATTTCTTTTTGCAAAATAATATTAGCCCTTTCTTAATATCCTAATTTGCGTTTCGATTAAGATACGATGAGACATTGTATTTCGACTTGTAGATGTTTTCAAAAGCACGAGGGTGCTGTGCAAAGCCTGTCCTTCTCTCCGGATTCGAGCTGGTTGATCACTTCATGCACGTTGGGTGTCCTAAAGCTGTTCTCCACTGCCGAACTGATCGACACTTGTACCTCTAGCAATCAAGACATCGCCGAACTCGTCTCGATTGATGATGCTCACGACATGGGAGTAGTTTGCTGCGACTTCTCGACGTTCCAAGAAGTCACATGTACGTAGGCATTCCGGATATACTATTTTGAACAAATGGGATATATAAGAATTGCTGTGCGTGATAAATAACGTTATTATCGCAGGTAACGAGCCATATACCAAGCTTTATCAACTGGTCACGTGCGGTAACGATCACGACGTGAAGTTGTGGGAAGTCACGGTGAGCCAAAATAAGTGCGAGGCCCAACCCTCTACTGCCACTGTACAGCTTTGTAGAGTGATGGAAAAGCACAGCAGTGCCTTAACTTGCGCCCGTTTTAGCAGCAACGGATTATATATTGCCAGCTGTGGCCTCGATAAAACGGCAGTAATTTGGGAGGCGGTAAGAGACTCGTCTTGGAGGAAAAATCAACTATTCAAACCAATTTTTTATTAATTTTTAATTGAATTTTAGAGCTCAGGAAAGATTGTGACAGTAATCTCCGGTCACAATAGATATATAGCTTGCTGCGCTTTTTCACGCGACGGAAGCTTATTAGCGACAGGTAATATTTTTTGTATTTCCGAAAAAGTTTATGATTTGTTTCTCGATAATTGGCATTTAATATAATTACAGGCTCTAATGATAAATCCGTAATTGCGTGGGACTTGACAGGGAACTTAACTATCGATTCGGAACTTTCAAAAAATATTGGAACAAAGTGGTTCGTGAATGACCCTGAAAAAGTAAGTGATAAATGATAATTTCAACAAAAAATAACATTAACGAGGTTCTCCGTTTTAGAGTACTAAGCACGAACACGATCTAATGAAAAATGTAGAGACATACGCTAATGAAGTAAGATTGATTCAAAGATTGGAGGAGCACAACGGTGCGGTGAACAGCGTTGCCTTCCATGGAAATAATCTTTTAGCTTCAGCATCAGGGTAAGTCTTTGAAACTGTAAAACCAGTAACACAATTATGCAATTTTTTTTTGTTTGTAGTGATAAATTAGTGCGCATTTGGAGCGTCGAAACGGAAGAGGAGGATGGGGAGGAAGGGGTGATTAAAATACAGGAAAAATCATTCAGTCCACTCGACGCTCACACCTACAGCGTCAATTACGTGGAATTTAGCCCATGCGGTTCAATGCTTGCCTCCTGTTCTCTCGATGGAACAACTTTAGTTTGGAACACAGAAGTAACGAATGTTTTTTTGCGAATAACATCGTATTTTTAATTTCTTACTAACAACAGTTTTCTGTTAACAGACCGGTGATCAAGCAAAATCCTCTTTTGTCAATTCTGGGGCAGGCATCCGTGTGTGTCGGTGGTCACCTGATGGCACGAAGATTGCCACCGCTGGTGACGACGAGAAGACAATGTTATGGGACATGGAAACTATGGATCAGTTGCAGTACGTACGCGTCAATATATATATAACAGAATAAGTAATATACATATATGTATATAGAATATATTATAAATTTAACATTATATATTTAATTCATAAAAAATTTAATAAAATTTTTTCGAAAATTAGAATCTCAAACGAGAATGCAGACTTTGATGAAGTTTAAAATAATAAATTTTGACAATATAATATATTATAGGACCGTATATGTGATAATACAAACTATAGAAATTAAAGCCTTAAACGGTCTAGCCGGATCTTAAATGCTTGTATGATTCTTGTGTGAATTTATATATTAATATAAATATTTTTCGCAATAAGAATTAATTATTTACAGATTTTAATATGTTATTCAATATTATTAAGATTGTTTCGAAGATGCAAATAAACATTAAAAATTTGTTAAATTGCAATTAGTAGCAGTCAATTTAACTAGTGATATTACTGCGGTAGTTTAGTAGAATTAGCGTTTTCAAGGCCGAAAAATCATTTCGGCACGCGTTTCTGGGGACTACATACGTAGTATATAAATTCACGCAAGAATCATACAAGCATTTAAAATCCAGCTAGACCGTTTAAGACTTTGATTTCAATAAATTTTGAGTTACAAATATATAAATATAATCTAACTAAATAAAAAGATCATTTTTTGTACAGTGAATATATATATATATATATGTATACATAATTTAATGCGTCTTTTACAAGTAACTTGATAGACTTATTTTTCTATTTTTAATAGTTAACAATAACACTGTTCAACAAATTTAATTTTTTCTAGACCACAAACGGGACTAGTGGTTCTTATAGATTTTTGGTCTCTGAAAACGAATATTCGTAAATATAATTGCTTTATCGCGTCAGGTTTTTGAGAAAATTGATACTAAAAGTGCTAAAAATGACATTTTTTTATTCTTTTGAGCTTATTTTTTTGAAATATCTCGGAAACCTGACCTGATAGAGCAATTTCATTTACGGATTCGTTTTCAGCAACAAAAAATCTATAAGAATCACTTAGTTCCGTTCGTGGTCTAAAATCGGTGTCGGATAGTGTAATTTGTAGAGTTAACAATAATCGTTAGGCAATTTTACAGTGTCTTCGAGGGTCATGCCGACGCGATATCGGCCCTTGCGTTTACGCATGATTCCCGATATTTAGTGACCGCGTGTAACGAAGGCACCTGGCGTCTGTTCGATACTCTGGACGAGAAAAATGGTTCCGAAGCATTGATGGTTTGTGACGCGAGTCACGATCTAGGTGTCCAAGGATGTGACTTCAGTCCTACTCCATGTTCTTTGATGTGCAGTTCATGTAGGAAAAACTATTTTAATTATTATTATCTTTAATCTTCACGCACATATTATCTTACAAAAATCTTTATTAAATAATGCAAAAATCAACGACTGTTTGCAGCAAGGGACACAGACGTAAATCAGCAAATATATTTACTAGCAACGTGCGGCAACGATTCGTTAGTTAAACTATGGCATATAATTATTCCAAACGATCCATTATCCGATTCGGATAGCATTAAATTAAGCAACATTGGAAAGAGTTACAAGGAGAAGAAGTCCTTAACCGGACACGGTGGAAATGTAATGTGTGTCCGTTTCTCGCCCGTCCACGGAGAAGTTATAGGTAGCGTCGCGACTGATAGAACAGCTCGTATATGGAGCGTGGTAAGCAACCAAAGCAATTGTACACTTGACACAAAATATATGAGAACTTTTTCACAAAGATCAATATATTATGCGCTTTCAGTTTTCCGGAAGTTGTTTATATGTCCTAGAGGATCATGATAGTCTTGTTACGTCTTGCGCATTTTCCGAGGACACATCATTCTTCGCTACAGGTCTTGAACTGTTATGACTCACACCTATTATAACACAATATTATAAATTTGTATACATAACTCTTAACTATCAAGTTGTTCTTGTATAAATTGTTTATATTGCAAATTTTGTTTCTATAAATTTTACATATTTTAAGTTTAACTAAAAATTCATTTAGAATTTATTTATCGTCACATTTTACATAATCAGTATCATTTTATCATTAATAATAATTTTTTTAGGTGCATTGGACAAAACTGTCTTGGTTTGGAAAGTGCCGCAACAGTTGGTGTCACAAAGTAATTTAATGGATAGCTTGAGAAACAAGAAGAAGAGGGTCAGTAATTAAACAAATCGATTTTAGATTATGCGAAATGAACGAAATATGCGTGCGTAAGTTGAATATTTGATAAAATTTTGTTGTTCAGGTTGCGGATTGGAAACTATACGACACTTTGAAATGGTTGAACGACATTGAATTATCCAGACTGTCCAGGAAAGTGCTTGCTTTGGGACTGACAGGACGACATTTGCTATCCGTATCAGAAAATGAACTAATATCTCGGTTGGAACTTGAAGATGACGAAGAGGTGCAATACATAATATTATGATGACTTTAGCCACCTCATTATATCGAACTCCTTATAAACTAAAAATCTTTATAGGCTATGGAAATATTAAAAAAACAATTATATTGGCTGAAGCGTGAAGATTGCAATATTATGGAGAATATAGACGAGTGTGAGATTCCTCATGAATTTTTGTGTCCTATAACGCACGAGATAATGAAAGAACCTGTACAGTGCTCAGGTAAAAATATCACACAAAAATCGCTTTTTTATAAAAAATTATTTCGAAAAATTTGTCTTAATAAATTTAATTGTGTATAATTATTATCTCTAGATGGATTTACTTATGAAAGGGCAGCTATAAATGAATGGTTCCTATGTGGAAAATATACTAGTCCGATGACGAATGAGCCGTTACACGATACTTCTTTTACTCCGAATTTCGTTCTCAGAAATGCTATATTCACTCTACTTCATGGAGAAGGACCACAATAGTAATGGCATTTTACACATTTATGAAAAAAAAACAAAAAAGAAAAAACAGAGCACGCGTTAATAATTTATGATACACGATAAGCAATTTTATTCTACGGTACGTTAGACATTCAAGATTCAGTGGTTTTAACGCAATAAGATTCGTTCTCTTTACAAGAATCGAAAGAAATTCGAACATCGATCGGTATCTGCGGACCAATTACACACATGTAAAAATATAAAAAAACTTACAATTAATAGATTTTCATAATTAAAAATAACCGCGAAAGGATACCGCGTGAAGCCGTTAAGAAGGAAGTTACAACTCTTGATCTTTTACTAATGCTCGTTTCTACCGTTGTAATTTAATTTTAATTTTAATCTTGATTCAACTAATTCATCTCTTTCTCTAGTTCTAAGAATTAGAAAAAAATGAAGAATAAGTTGAACCGAGATCAAAGTTAATTTACATCGATTGATAGAAACGGACATCAGAGGAGTTTGAAATTGGAGATATGCTTAGAGAGAACACATTTTAATAATTAAATAGCATTGTCATAACTTTTATCGAGAAGCGGTATGTATCTAAAAACCGCCGAGCGATCGATATTGGGAAGCAATGTTTAGGAATGAATATTGTCGAAGGATTTCCAAATATTCGATATAGCGCGTGTACAATGCACGTAATAATCCAGATACCTGATGCAAAGCAACAAGTACAAGTTTACAAAAATTTATGGACAATCTTCGAGAGTTACAGATATATAGTGAAGGCGCTGGTCTAATATTACAGAGTAGTCGAACATACATACATACATATATAATATACATGTAATTAGAAACATATCGAGAATATACGGATTTTATATCGGTTCTAGGCATAAACAGAATTTACAAGTTGTCGAATTTAGTCGGACATGGCGTGGGTTTTTATCGCTCTCTTTTGCATCTCCATTCCAAAGTTTTTATAACTCAAGTAAGTTGCGTTTTTTCAGTCAAAAATTCTTGTGTTATCGGATGAAAATTTTATAATTTTGTAGGTACAAGCCATTCTTAATATTAAGAGTATTACAGCTAATTTCAAGTCTAAGATTACATTGACAGAGTTAACTTTGTATCAAAGAAGGATATTTAGGATTGTTTAGTATCGAAGAAAATTATTTCCGTAGCTTTTTGACTATTTCTTTAGACACTAAATGGTCCTAAGATGATTTTCTGCTAGGATGCAAAGTTGCAAATGTTTATCTTATAATTGTTGAAACTTTTAAGTAATGAAAACAATTGAAAACTAAGTTTTCAATTTAGTATAAATATAAACAATTTTGCGCGCTATAAATACATTTTAGAATGAATATACAGCAGTATAGAAATATTTGTGCCTAACAACGAGGAGTTATCATATTTTTCGAGATATTAAAAAAATATCTCGATTTTCTAATGTATAGCATTATATCATATTTCTCATCTCAATATTTATTTTCTAAAATATAACTTTGTAATATATTACAGAAATACGTTTAACGTATGTAACTTGCGTGTGATAAGAATGTTACTTTCTATTTGCAAATATTAAGCTGCAATATATTAATTGTTGATATATTTTATTTATTTGTAACACTGACATCTAACAAAGAAAAGTTTCTTTTTTAATATGTCAATTGTTATCGATAGCAAGCATAGAGTGTTTGTATGTGCGTTATTATTAATTGTAAATGCTGTGGATTTTGTTATACACTTTTTAGAAATCGACGATATAAAATATAACTAGCTATAATCATTTTATAATAATACTGTATTAACTCTTACAGTATAGTCTTAAGTGTTATAAATAATAATTACGAAAACTGTATAAAATTGTAACAAATGACAAGGTATACATGTGTATCGCTTGAAGGAACGTAAACCATCGATTTCTCTTTCTGAGAAATCAGTCACAGGTGATTAAAAAACTCAATCGTTTCTAATCAGCGTTTACGCACACAGGTTTTTACATGATTTCTACGAATTTTTAATCACTTATTACGGACACGGTTTTGTAATTGTGTGTCTTCAAATTGTCACTCGAATTCAAAGTCTGTATTTCTGTGATATAATTGAGAAATCGTTTCTTGTTGTGTGTGTGTGTGTGTCAGAAGAATGCGATTTTTAATGTATCGCGATCGAGAATGATATGTTTAGAATCGCACTATCGAGAAAAGTCCGACGCAATCGAGCTTGAGCGCTTAAGCGATTTTACAATTGTGTCATTTTTCTGTATACCTATATACAAATAATAAAATCGATACTATAATAATATCAATCGAAGCAGACGGTTGTGTATAAATAATCGGTTATATTGATGCCTGCTACGAAGAGTAGCACGTTTCATTTGTCCTACGAAAAACTCCACTTATGACGTCATTGCGTCGAAGAACATTAGGTCTGTTTTTTATTGCCGCACTTTCTGAACTAGTACACACAGCAATAAGTTGAAGTGAAATAAATATACGTTTGTTTCACTTTAACTTATTGCACTGGTTCAGAGTGCAGCAATAAAAAACAGACCTATTGTTTCCGTTTTCACCGCGAAAATTAATTTTGAGTTTTGACTTTCGAAAAGTTATACATTTTATTTTATACCACGAATAATAATATGTTTGAGCGTTTTGTGACGAAAAGTAGTATGTTTCTTTTTACATCACGAAAACTAATACGTTCGAACGTTTAATGGCCTTTAGCCGTGAAAAAGTAACATATTTCACTTTATAGCCGCGAAAACTAATTTGTTTCATGTTTTGACTACGAAAAGTAGTCTGTTTCACTTTATACCGCGAAAAGTAATATGGTTGTGGACTATCCTTCGAGAATTTCGATGACAAAGGTTAGAAGTAGAAATACTTATACCAATGATTTTAAATGTTGGAACGCGTTATAATTTTCGCGATATAAAATGAAACGAGTTACTTTTCGCGGATAATCGCCTTTCAACGCTGGAACGTGTTAATTTAAAGGGAAACGTGTTACTTTTTGTAGTAAAACGTTCAAACATATTAGTTTTTGCGGTATAAAGCGAAATATGTTATTTTTCGCGACTAAATACGACTAAACGCTGAAACGTATGTTTTCGTAGCGAGGAATGAAACGTGATAATATTCGTCAATTAAATTGAAACGTGCTTCTTTTCGCGAAATCATGTAATATACTGTTTTTCGTAAGACAAATGAAACGTGCTACTCTTCGTAGTAGGCGTCGATCATTTCTTGGGTTTCCTTTTTATATATCTCCACTAATAATATATACTCGTAATTAATATTCAACCTACAAATATATTTTTTAATAAAAAAATAAGTATCATTAAATTAACATGCAACAAGATTGTAATGTCATAGTATATCTGTTATTACAATTAATTAATCTTTTTTAAAAATTATTGTAAAATATATATCTCTCTTTATAAATACAATTTAACAGATGCAATCTGTTGTTAAGACCATAAAACTTTATTAATTTCAACAAAATTCGTTATTATTAGAGAATAAAAAACTGGTTTAATTCTACATTGAATTGTATTTCTGAAAAATAAAAAACTTTTAGCTTACAATTAATTCGTATTATTATTTTGATTTAAAATAAAAACAATTTATACAGCGGATTTCGTTGAATGTAATAAAAGTTTATTTAATGATATATGCCGTTTTATTTATTAATAAATGCTGCGAAGTAAAAAGCTATCTGGTTCGCAGTTGAGTCATACTTCGACGATATTGCCGGATGTTGATTACACTCAGTACTAAGTATATCATAGCTAAGACCATAAAATAACCACTGTAGATGTAAAACTAAAAAAAGAAGACTGTCATGTTATTGGGAAATACACGAATTTGGTGCATTATCAGCATAATTCTTACCTGCTGTCTAATATTTAACATGATTGTATTGACGACAACAAATGTCAATAAGCTTTGCATCAATAATGCGAGAAATATGTTCACGCCGAATATTAAGCCGTGACTATCCTCGGATATACATTTAGCGACTTCAAAGCTATGAACAAGTAAAAACAAAATACCTAATTTTTTATACACAATTTTATTAAGAAGATATTTTAATCTTTAATAATGTTTGTAGCTCGCAAAAAACAAAACTACAGAAAAAAACTTTTTAATAATAAAAAGTAAAAAGTATTTGGATCTTTATTTTTAAATACATTTATTTTTTTATATAATTATTATTATTCAATTTTTTTCAAACAAAAACATATATAAACAAAATATTCCGAGATATATGTACACTCTGACGAAAATGAGAGGTTTCATGAATGTTTAACGTTTATATAAGCGTTTGCAGAAATTTATTAAGAATTTAGAAACGGTCAGTAGAATGTTCGTAAAACGGAAATTGCAACGCTGCAGCGTTGGGAAGGCATTCTCTGAAAAATAAGAAGTTTCATGAATGTTTGTTTGACGTTTACATAAACGTTTAGTTCAAGTGTTGAGCCTGCTGAACGCAGACACTTTATCAAAAAAAAGGTACAAAATTTTTCATTGGGAAGTCTCATCATACCGCGCCTTTTATCCTATTTTATTTTTCCATTGTGTCCCTCGGGTAGCGATGTTGTGCACTGCTTGAAAATTGGATATGTAGAAGAATGTTTGTTAAACGGAGGAAAAACGCTTGTGTTACGGAGTTGAGAAATGCGTTTGATAAATGTTTGAAAAGTCTGACAATGAACTTTCTGTACGAAGGTATATCAGCGTTTACTGAGCGTCCTCTGAAAAGCGTTGCTTTAACATTACAGAACTTTCATGAAACGATATGTACTGTATTTTATAAGCGTTCTGAAAGTGTTTAAACCCATTGATGTTCTGTAAGCGTTCTTATAAAGTTTGAAACCATAAAAATTCTCAAAAAATCGTCATTGAACGGTTGTCAATGCTTTATAAAGTTTCTTATTTTCGTCAGGGTATATATTGTATTATATAGTATTTTCTATTGTTTGTTAATTGTATTAATTATGTGAGAAATTTACCTTGCGACAGTAACCATGACATGATAAATTACGCCAAATATGACATAACCGACATATAAGATCTGTATGTTGTAACTGTAAGAGGATATCAATAGTATAGAGCCTTCTAAAAACGCAAACACAGAACACATTATGTCTCCTAATAGATTCCAGTTTAATCGTATTTTTCCCACACAAAATACGCTTATTGAACCTGATAAAAATAATTTGTAAAAAATTATTTTTTGGAACTTTATCTAATGTACAATTGAATTAAATTAGTCCTTTAATATTACACGTGTTATTTGATTTTATTATTTAATTTGCTTTAAATTTTATTCTGAAATTTGAAGTAAATAAGAAGAATTTAATTTTGTTTCAATCTCATCAATTTGAATATATTAAATATAGTTCTTATATAATTTATTTGCATTTTTTAATTAATAAGTATTCGTAAATCTGTTTTGTACAAAAATATTTTTAAGCAAATTATGCAAATAATTTAGACAAGATGTTTCAATAAAATGTTTGAACTATAGTATGTATAAAGACTAAAATAAAAATATATCTTGCTTATATACATAAACAAAAGATTGTTTGCTCACAAACAATTGCATTTTGAGATGCTGCTTGTCCTTCGTTTCATATTTCAATTCAATAAAATTTAAATACACGCGATTATTTTTATTAAGAATGCTTTTCTCTTACCTAAAATGGCGTATGCAAAATCCACAGCTCCATTATAAATCCTATCGCCCGGCTTCACTGCAGTTTGCCACAACAATTGTGAATAAGTGACAACCATAAGATATCCACAAGTAGAAAAAGCCCACCAGGCCGACCATTTAATTACACGATAATTAGAGTAAGCTAACACGAAGTGTTTCAACAACAGTGCATACGCGTTCTTGACCTTACAGAACAATGTATCTGGATTTTTACTATTTTTGTTGCACGATTTCCGTGAAATATTCAGTTGTTGTGACTGATTGATGGCACGTTCAATAGCATCTGAATTTTCTTCATCAATGGAAATGCGATTAATGTGATGAAAATAAATTGATTGACCCACAGGAGGTAGGAAGAATGACCAGATTGTCGCAATGCCAATTGCTAGAAATTAAATTATATTTCGTAAATGTATTACACTACATATAACGTAATTACAAAAATATATACACAAAAGTATATGTTTTATATTCTGTGTTATATTAAATGCACATAAAATGTTATATAGAATTAAATAAAGAGCTTTCGTTACTCTCTTTCCTAATTAATTGAATAATTGTCTCTAAACAATTTATTTAATTACTTGTACAATTTTATATAATAAAATTTAAATTTATGATAAATACTTTAAAAATTTATATATATAATTTTATAATTAAAATTTAACTTATATACCTGAAAGAGTTAAATAATTGAGTTGATGATAGTTTAACAAATCGAAGGAAGCTGTTAATTGAGCTATGATACCGGACATGCTGCGTCCAAATAAACAGGCTCCTTTAGTGTAACTTGTGACATCCTGGTAGTGAGTTTTATCTACTTGAGCATATATATAAGTATAATAAGCCACTTCAGCAGACATAAACAAGCCGAAAAAAAATTTTGCAATCTGTAAAATAGGTACGCTATCTCCAAGTATTATCAGAAGAAAAGTTGTAGTGCCAGACAGACCACAGAGTATAATGATTGGTTTGTATCTAATAAAATCTGTGATTAGGAACATAAGTATTAACGTCGATAAGTAACTATACGTAGTTACAGGATAAATCTCATGATTGACCTGAAAAATAAACATATGTTTGGATATTATTTAAAAATTAAAAACGCGCATTCATTAAATTAATTGCTTCACTGAACTAACTTCACTAGCTGTAAAATTTTTCCACGGTCCAGTTAAATAATCAGTCAGAAATGATTCAGAAGGTCGAAAATCTTTAAAACATCCAAACATGCATAAAATAAATGAGACCTTGAGCCAATGCATGTTCTATAAATTGTATTCTTACTAAATAAATTACAGCAAGTGTAAAAAAAATTTTCAGTATCTGCAAAAATGAAGTATTAATTTGTTTAATATATACAATATTAATTGAAATAAATAATATGCCTACTTCAAACTTTTACTATTGTAAAAGTAATAATATAAAATAATGTATATTATCTTAGAGACAATTTACTGTTCTATAGTTATATTCAATATATTAGATTGGAATAAAAATTTGTAGCGCTACATTTTTTGTATCTTGTTTACACGTTTAAAAAAAATAGCAATTACACCATTTAATAGAGCAAAATTTTAGCTATAAAAGAATTTGTTTTTTCTTTTTAATTACGGTACGTACGACGATTTTTAACAAAATTTATGAGTAATCAAAGTCAAAACGCTACCTTAAATTTTATTTAATCCGCGATAACTCAATAACAAAAAATCTTAACATTAAAAAAATCTTTTAAAAAACAACTAGGAAAACTTTAAGGTTTTACTTTAGAAAGTCGAACATTTTTGCAAGTTTTTTTGGGCACATGACAGGCCCACAAAATGAAAAGATTTTCTCATTTCCGATTTCATCCAACTTGTAGTTTTCTATATGTAAAACTCACAGAAACTCAAAAGATATAGTGCCTTTAAAAGTAGATAGTAGGATTTTAGGCTTTAAAATCCTTTTTTTTTTAATTTAAATATTTTGTTCATTTTTAATGAAGTTAGAACTACTTGAATCTTGAAATTCGCAGCGTTATGAACTTTTATTCTGACTACGTTTAAATACTGTTTTAATAAATAAATAATTAATTATAATTTCTATTATAAATATAATATTCTATGTATTATTACCTGATATCCGCATTTAATTATTTATGATAAAAGGCAGATGTCATCCTGTAATCAGATAGTCTTACATTCACAGTAACGCTCCTGTTATCTTCACCGTACTGTGCTCACGTACTGTACGTTCATAATTAATAGCCTCTTATCAGAATACTATGGTCCTCACCAACTCCGATTAAGTTAATCGATCGATGTGTCAACCATGATTGGTTAATTCTGCTAAACAGCAAATGCGATTGGTCAGTTCCAATGTAACAGTTGATCGATTAGGTTAATTGGAGTTGGTGAGACCGAACCTATGCCATCTATTACAATAATACGAAGCAGTAAAAAAATAATACATACAATTATAATATAAGACACTTCTTCCAATTTTTCTTCTAATTCACTATTTTCTTCTAATTTTTAGAATTAGAAAAAAATAAAGAATAAATTGGGCCGAGATTAAGTTAATGTAAAAATTTTTTGGCGCATGAATATGTATAAATATGTATAAACATACATAAACACATATAATCATTCATAAACATGTGTAATTATATATGAAATAGGTCTATACATGTTTATATTGGTACATTTCTCTTTCTTTTGTAAAATTACTTTTTAGTGTAATAGGAATAATAGATAATAATGTGAAAACATAAAAAATAATTAAAGGAATAATTTTCCCAGTTTTGTTTTAGAAAAAAATAAGTTTGTGCAAAAAAATAAAAAAATTGCTCATACACAGTTATGCATAAATTTGTATATAATTATACATAAGGAATTTTTTTACATTTCTTCAAACTTGATTTTTCTAAAACAAATAGTGCGAAAATTATCCTTTTAATTATTTTTAATATTTCTATTTACTATTATTATTTCTGTTACACTAAAAAGTAATTTTACAAAAGAAAGAAGGATGTATGAACATATATGGACAATTTCGTACAAAATTGTTATTATGAATATTTATACATGTTATGTATGTTTATACATAATTATATATATGCATGACAAATTTTTTACCGAGTTAGATTAGTGGAAACGGGAATAATTATATATATGTACATATATATAAGACGTACAATTCATCTCTAATCTTTCTTCCCATATATAAACGACTATAAGAGACTGTAGATAATTCTCTCGTATTAAAATAGTAACAGATATAAGCATTTCGTTAACATGATTATTGTTGTCTGACCCCATATAGCACAGAATTTGCAGCAATATCGTCGCAATAACGCTGCAATATTGCTGCAACATGCAATATTGCTGCAATGTTGCAGCATTGTTGCTGCAACTTTTGTACTGTAGGGGACATATGAAAAAAGAAGATTAATTATAATTAAGCTCGAATGATGAATTTAATATGTAATACAAAATTTTTCTAAGAGTTACTTTGTCAGTTCAATTTATTAAGCCAATTATTTGTACTAATACGGATAAAACTATCTGTACTATTTTTTGTCGTCTTTAACATATAATATAAAATATAAATATTAAATAACAAAAAAAGGTTAGAGATGATCACGAATTAAATTATAGAAAAAATTTTTATTTCAGTAGGTCAATTTGTCAATTTCAGTAGATTAATTTAAATTTGCCTTGAGCAAATTTATCGAATTAATTGTCGATTAAGTCAATTTCAAAATAGTCCTTCGAACTTCTTTAAACTATTTCGAAATTTTAAAATCGCGTCAAATTTCAATTCGTTTCCAGGCAAGGTTGCCAGATTTTTAGTGACTTTGGCACTGTAACACGCTGTACTCGTTACACCTGTATATCGTAAAGTTCCTCTAGTAGGAGTTAAGAAGATATATAAGACCAGAAGGACGCCATTGTCGGGTGGCCGGAAATAATACAATTCATAGTTGACAGTTGATAGTCCGGAAATAATACAATCCATAGTTGACAGTTGATAGTCCGATTTCGCGTTCACGCCTTCTACACCATGAAACAATTGCTCACACCAATTCACAGATTCACTACTCCATCGAAAGTATCTGCAAATTGCGGCGTTTAAGGAGACTCGAAATCTGACCAATCAGAGATCGGTACCCCTTATGATTTGACCACAGTAGTATAACCATCTCCAAGTAGCGACACTGAGCCGGTTCGACCATGACCAAAAATCAGATCTAGAATAGGATGTTTAAATGGTATAAAGCCTAATATAAAAATGCTAAAAGTAGTAAGAGTTGAACATTTGATTTATAATCTTTAGAATTTAAACTTTATGTGGGTACTCTAAATGATTACAAAGTACATTGAATATAGTACCTGATATTATATATATCTTGTTTTGGTGTTTTTCTTTCCTCCAAATATTAAATAAAGGAATTAAATACGGATGTTCGTTGATGTTGTTATTTAGCTATAAATTATTTACTTTTGTTAACGTGGAATGTTGGTCGGCTTTTGGCTTTAATAGCGATACGTGCAAGTATTATTAAACTTCAAGATAGTTAAATAAGAGTATTATTTGTAATTCTAGTATGCTAAGAAATTATCAAGTTTGTTATAAAACGTATATAAGTAAAATTCTGAGTTTTTTGTATGTGGATTAATTAATTATTAATTAATTATATATTACTGTGACTTAATGACTCCTAACTAAAGGGACTCTACTGCGTCGCCAATTATAGCGCTAAAATAGTCCAAAGTAGCTCAAAACCATTTATACTATAAGCAGTATTATATATTAGCCCGTTAAGCACGTAAAATTTGAATATTGCAAACTTATAATTAAAGTCATCATTAGCTAACATTTGTCCACCAAGATGACATTTGAAATTGCGGCAAAATCGCTAAATTGGCAACTGTGTAAATAAATTCTAGATAGTGTCAAAAGGTGGCCATCAGCTATGTAGTATCTGGTTTAGCGCGCATCTCTCATGATCGTATGACCCGCGCCAATTGCGATTATGGCGCTCACCAGATGAGAGGGGCAGTTTTACGCTGAGAACGGGTCGTTTGTGACGGACAACGTCCAACGATTTTCACGAGGTAAGACACGACGGACGCGAGGTTTTCGGTCTCCCTGCCTCTCACAGGCATGTCGATGCCTCGGCTACATCTGTGCTAGTGAGCTATCCACCGCGAGCTGTCCCGAATCGCGGGGACGCGACGGCCGTCCTTTTCCTCCAGCCATACCTGAGTACAATAATAGATTTGGCTGGAACCTGCACAGAGCCTGATTAAATAAATAGTATTGTCTCCCTCTGTATCTCTCGGACTATCGCCCCACCTCCCTTACGTCGCGATCTCGCGACGTAGATCTCCCTAAATTTTAGATCTCTTTCGAATCGACCAGAAGAAAATCATCTTTCACTCTGCGATTTCGTGGCTTTTATGACCTTTTATCCTGTACGACGAGAGAATCGAATTGTTACGTGCCTGATTAATGTTTAAGCTCCTCCAAAGCTGACGGTAGGTTTATTGGACCCATTTAATTATAAATCTCTTTGCCATAAATGTCAATTCAATTTTCTTTACGTTACATCTGCAAATTTGAATTATTTCTATTAAAATATACTTAGTATTGATTCTTTTTTTATAAGAGTTTTGGTTCTCCATGAAATTAATTAGTGCTTTTTAATTAATAGCGAATTTGATTGGGTGCACTCAGTATGCACTGGTACATATTGAGACTGTATATAAATTGATACAAAAATATGTTATTTAATATAAAAGATATACCTCAAACTCTTCAATATATAATTTACTGTGCTGTTAGATAAGGTATATATGTATTTATAATTCGAAATATTTGCATCTTATCTTTACATTTGGATTAAATCAGTGTATTGATAACTTTAATATTTGTCAGTGCACATTAATGCACTCAATTAAATTCGCTATTGTATAAATTAAATGGATTAAATTAAATTAAATCTTACAGATTCAACATCAATTACTATAAGCACAAGTTTTTTAATCCATTGATTGATTAATTGCTTTATGCACAAATGCAACTTTACTCAATAAAAGCTGCATTTGCGCATAATGCGATTGAACAATGATGAGTTAAAAAACTTGCCTTTTACTATAGACTTTAACGTTAGCTCTAGAGAGTTAATATCATTAGATTAGATGTACGTGAATGAATATAGATATGAATTTGTGTATTATGTAACAAAATATTCACTGCAATGTTCTAATCCTCTGCGAAAGAATAAATTTATACAAATTCAAGACATCATGAAGATTTCGTGTCTTTTAAGTTCATATATTTTGTTTGCTTAGATTTTCCTGCAAACTGGTGCTGTATTTTCTTTCTTATGCAGTCATTGAGACTTAATTCTGGTAATTTTTCCTTTTATAAAATATAATGTTTCAATATGGTGATCCTTTTTTTCTTACAGCAGGCAGAAACATGGAAGGTCAACAGTTCTGTTTACGATGGCATAATTTTCAAAATACTCTATTGAGCTCGTTGCCAAAGTTGCTTGACGGTGGTCATCTGACAGACGTTACGCTCAGTGCCGGCGGTAGACATATTCATGCTCACAGAATTATACTCTCGGCTTGTAGTTATTACTTTAAAGAACTTTTTAAGGTATTTATACGTATAAAACTGTCTCAATCATATTATGCAAGCCATGAAGACTTCATGTCTTTTAAATCAATATATTTTGTTTGCTTATATTTTGCTGCCAGCTGGTGTTCGTTTCTTTCTTAGACTTAATCTCGATAACTTTTCCTTTTATGAAACGCTTTGAGTAACATATCGATCTATTAATGACATAATAAATTATGAATTAAAAGAAAATTTTTTTTAATCAGCTCTATTCTAATATTATATTATTTTCATGCTTCTCTACTTGTTTCTTTTTTTTTTGTAAGTAATAACATCTAATACCTTCAAGAATAAAACTATTTTGGATAGTTAATTTGATTGCTTGAATAAGCTAAATGTAATGGATTTCTAAATTAATTCAAACTGTGATGTTAAGTTAATATTGTGTCGCTTATGTGATCAAATATGTTTAAATTCAGACTAATAATAAGATAAGAATTCTATGAAAACATTTTTAGGACTTAAGCGTTTTGCAACATCCGGTCATTGTGCTGCCAGGCATGGAATATGCAAATTTATGTGCTCTGGTCAAGTTTATGTATAATGGAGAAGTGAATATTTATCAAGAACAGTTACCTGCACTTTTAGCTATGGCTGATACCTTGCACATTTGTGGATTAGCTGACATGGCTGGGGTAAGTGATTTTTTGTGCTTAAACGATATTAAAAAGATGTACGGTCTACTTTGAAGAGTATTAGGAAAGCTTGTATTATGTAAAAGAAATTATGCTATTCTCTGCATTTATATTGTATTTTCTGAATGTATTGTACATTTTCATTTTTAGCTTGTATTTTATTTTTTATATCAATACTTTTGGCGTCATATAAAATACATAGTTCGTGAAATTATCGAGTTCTTTGTCTTAATATAACGAAAAATAATGATATACAAAATAATAAAATATTTAATTTGCTTATTTTAGGTGCGCGTATTACGTATTAATTTTTTTTTATTAATTAATTTTCAAATTACAGTATCTATTTGTATCTGAGACATACAAATTATGAAAATATGATTATTACTATTAAGTTTCAAAGTTAGATCGAGTGCAAGCTTGCTAATTGTGTATAAGAAATAAATAATGAGAGAGCTAAATATATATAACAATTTTATTGTACTATAATATATTCAGAAATAAAGACTGCCATTTTCGTGTTATTAAATTAATGGCGTGTTTTTTAGTACTTAAGGTAATTAGCATGAATAATATTTAATCTTTTTAATAAGCTTGTCCTCAAACAAAAATTTTTAATTGCTTATAACAAAGCATGCGTTTTTAAATGCCGTTATACAGGAATATAACTCCTTCTAACAGTTCTTACTATTCCTTACGAATATATACTAAATATTTTTTATTTTTCACACAAATATGTCTGTTGTAAATTTGCACAAAATAACTGTATTGTTGATACGCTCAACAATATAGCCAGTATATAATATATAGTTATGCAACATTTTCTATTAATAAGTTGCACTATTTTAAACCACAATGCATTTTCCTTTCACATTTTTTCTCCTTTTTTTCATTAACATTGATATACAACTGTTTATGCATTGTAATATTTGATTAATAGTATCTGTATATTCGATATAGCTCATAAATAATATTGCTTCTTACAATTAATAGAATGTCAGTATATTATTTTTCAATTTCTTTTTAAAACTGTAACACGTTGCATATTAAAGATATTATATGATACAATATTTATATGCAATAGCAGTAAGTGTTGTAAGCATTTGTTAAAGTTGTAAACAAATCTGTTAAGTATCTCATTAAGTAGAATTTGTCTTATCTGTAAATCATGATAAATTCAATATGTACATATTATAGCTCATTGTACATGTATTGTAAACGCTATCCTTAGAATATTCATGTTCAATACCAATATACTTAAAAAGAGTACAGAATTGCCATAATATTGTCACGAATATATTTTCTCGAAATGTCGCAGATGATTAATTTCTTTCGTACTTTAGCAGAACGGAGAACGAAGCAAAATTCGCGTTCGCTTGTTCCTCACTTAATGTTTTTATATTATCCTGATCGTGTTGTTTTGTTCAGGTTACTTAAACACATTCACTGTCGTTCCTCAAGAAGTACTTCACGAAGGAATTATACCGCTACACATATTATGTTCGTACATGCATCGAAGGAACGATAATGAATAAAAACGATATCCACGAGATCAAGATCGTTGTGTGTGTTGCAACTAAATGCAAGTGGATGCATCCCATGGAACCTTACCCCATAGAATGACTTTACAGGTATATCTAAAATAGCTTCTTCCATGAATCTCTAAATTACTAAAACTATATATTACCGAAGTTAGAACGGCGATTTCATACAACACTTATGTTTTTTTTCGCAGTACAATAATGCTTAACAGTTTAGTCAAGTGTGATGATAACAAACGTTTAGCACTAATTTCTTGATTCTAAAGATGTTATTAGCTAAAAGAAAAAAAAAAAGAAAATGCATGGAAACCTACAGACAAAATAATTTTGGAAAATGATTTTCAGATGTAGTCAAGGATTTTATGTGCTAAACTGTTAGAATTCAATGATATCTCTTGACTAAATAGTTTTTAAAATAAAAAATTAGACTTTATTAGGCATACTTAGTCCCTGTTCCATAACTCACGATTAACTCTTCTAACAGGTTCAACTTGTTTCTCATTTCTTTTCAATTCTAGAATTGGAAAAAGACAATGAATAAGTTGAACCTCGGTTAAGAGTTAATCGTGAGTTGTGGAACTGGGCCTTAGTATTGTTTAACAAATGTATATTTCTAGAACAATATAAACCAAAAAAACAAAAACAAATGTTTAAAAAATTATCATGCTAAATATCCTTAAGTAATATATTCTAATATTGATTTTAAGTAAATACGAATAAATTGCACATAATAGATAATTAATGCGCAATGCATAACCTGTTGTATAATATATGTAGAATATGCTTTACCTTATTTTCTTGAATTTTAAAATATATTTTTATCGCTGTGTGTCATCAATATTTATATTCGCAAAGTTAAAAAATACGTTTATTGTGATTATTAATTATCGAAAGCAATTTCTATTTTTGTATAAATTTTTATAATAGTAATTTTATTTAATATTATTCTATTGTAACTCAACATACTTTTAATATAAATGCTTAAAAGCATATGACGCCGCATAGTTAATACACCTTTAAATTATATATTTTTCGTTGTGTTTAATAGTGCAGTGTTTTTAATGGAGAGATATGAAATTATTTAATGTAACTTACATGATTATGCGTGTCTTATTTCAGAAAAATTCGAGACAGGATAACGACGTGTATGTGCAGTCACCAGTAATGCAACCTCAGGAAAGACTGAACGAAGAGATAATAAAGACAGAGAAAGATAATGTAATAACTCCTGGATCGTCAGAATCCGTATCATTGCCTAAAATGGATACTTTAGAGGATGAGGAGCCTAATAATGACCAAGAAAGTATACCGTATTGCGTGAAGACGAAGCCCTATTACTCTATAAACGCGAAGTTAAACCAAAGGGAAAAAACGTCAGTTCCTGTTAACGTATCTGTTAATAAGTATGTCGATAGAGGCTATTCGGAAAACATAGCGGATGAGACAGCGCCGATCATGGAGGATCAAGTCACTACTGAAGATGTAAAACCACCGCCAGCTGTGTGGGATGCAAGTTTCAAGTTACTTGCGGCGTCCACACCTAGTAGAACTTCTCAGAGTTACAACAAATCCAGTGTCACTTGTCTTATTTGTGGTAAACAATTAAGTAATCAATACAACTTGCGAGTACATATGGAGACGCATAGTAATAGCTCGTACAGCTGCACATCCTGTTCACACGTGTCGCGATCACGAGACGCTCTCAGGAAACATGTGTCCTACAGGCACCCGGTAGCTTCTCCTCAAAAACGTCCACGATATAGTACGTCAAAACCATCAATAATGTGATGATAAAGTCACTATTATGTTATTCTGTATAGACATTTTAACCCTCGCTAGGATACCTTTCCATCAAAATATATCTTTCTGTTAAAAATTATTTTTGTCGTTAAATTACAAAAAAAAGAAAGGGAAAAAATTGAAATGAAATTATTTCATTAATTAAAAATAATTAAGCATTGATATGTTGGATTATAGAATAATTTAGAATGATTACCTATGCCTATTTATGATAGATGATAGATTATGAACATAATTGAATTCGTAAGAACAGCACTGGACTGATTAATGATAAGACAAGTCGTAATAACATCTTCGTTTAAGGTGAGGTCCCACGGCCCGCGGTTTAACATGGCTCGTCACACGATTAGTCTCAAAATTGATATAAAAAAAGGTTAAAATTGCGGTCCTACGGCGTACCGTAGAATGGCTCACTATAGCTCGAGGCTTATCAGCTCGCCAAACTGTTGGTAAATTACGCGAGTCAAAGGGCTCGTGCCTTGATTGAACAAAATAATTAACTACTGTGCGTTATTGCACCATCCAATTTCTCTATGCTTGCATATAAATGTGTGAGAGCCTATTTATTATTGCTAGTTGAGACATTATAAGTGACTTTTTGATCATTCAAGTCGTAGTATGGATGATAAAAAAATTGTCGAGTTTCTATAATTACATGAAAAAATGTGTATGAAATAACTTTGCAAGTATTGACCACGTTAATATTCAACAGAATATTAATTTTATTTTTACTACTGTTACTGTTGAAAGTTTTCTATCGCGCTAATTTAATTATACGTTGAGATCTTCTAGTCCTACATCAGTGAAGAAAACTTTCAACATTTACAAAATAAACATTCTGTTGAACACGATCATTGACGATCCAATAGCGTAAGATGCTTTATCGGCTCGTCTGCTCACAAAAGTTTCTTTGGCTCGTGAAACTTATGCCAATTTTCGAAAATAACGTATCACGGGCTACAAACCATGGGTGATAACGAGCCATCCTGGTTCTACGGCGTATATAGGCTTTCCGAGCTATGGCGAGCCACGGGCCTTGGAACTCCACCTTTAAGTGTACAAAGTGTGATCATGTTCCTGAAGACCTTTAGTGTTCGAATTGTTATCGCTTTCTTGTTATTGTTATATCGTTTTAATAAAGACAAATTAGACAAGTTGTGTGACTCTTAGTGAAAATGCAATATCTCTACATATGTGCAAAAATAAAGCTGCAGCAATGAAAGAGCCGCAGAATCTTAGTTATATGGGATGTGAATTATTCTACTAATAAAGTCGATACAAAAGGTGCAAAAGACATTGCAATATAATTTTTTAATCATATATCAAGAATTGTATTAAAAAATAATATACAATATTTTTTTTTGTAGACTACGAAATAAATAAAATGCCTCCAAAACTGAGTTTCCTTAGAAGTGGCAATAAATTCTTCCAAAAGTTAATTATATCTTTTCTATACGCCATATTTTAGTATTGCAGTCCTGTCCGACGGAGATTAATGTTTCCTCATCCAGCCAAACTAAGCGTGTTATTTGACTCTGAGGATGAGCATCTGAAATATAAATGTTTATTAATTGCGATTCATTTACAAAAAGATATTTGCTATACTTACTTTTGATGATAGTATGTTTCGCTGGATTTGTCACACTCCAAATGATGATAGTGGTATCAAGACTACCACTTGCAACCATGTCACAGTTTGGAGACCAAGCAACAGAGTTTACTCTTGCATTGTGAAAACCCCATTCTCTATTATGTGCAAGCTGCAAATCAAATCAAAATAATTTAGATTTATATCCTAAAATTGTTCTCTCTTCAAACTGTATTTGTATAACGGATATTTAGTTCCATTTATACTACTCACCCTCTGTTAATCCAATAAGCACATAACAAGCCATTAATAGCAATTAATTCATTAATGAAAGCATGGTTACTTTATGCTTAATTACTTTATGCATAGCAAATATTGCCCCAACGTTATAGTGCGTCACAATTAAATTTAGTGAATAAATGCTAATAAGTATTTATCCATTAAATTTAGAGTTTTAGGCAGAATTTTTTGTTAAGTGTACTAACTTTATTACAATTATACATGTTGAATTATGGTATTAAAAAAGCAAAACTTTTTGAATTAAAAATTTTTAATGTTATTACTATTCTTGCATTTCTAACACAGTATTACTGATAGCATATAACAAATACTCGATCATGCAAGACTTAACTACATTTTTAATTGTACATAATTAAATCTAAATAATTAAAATTATCCTTTATGTAAAGTACTTTACCTTATATTCTGGTACAGTATACAGTATAACTTTTCTGTTTGCATCACAGGCAACTAAATATTTATTATCAGGACTATATGAGGCATCCGTAACTGGACCCAGGTGTTCTAGTTCAGTCTTTTGAGTTAATGTAGTGTCCGACAACTCGTAAATATAAACCTACATTGTACAAAGCTTGATAATAGCATATGAATTATTTTTTTACATTTTTCGTATACTATAAGTAACAGACGAACTTTATTGTCAGATGTGGATCCAATAGCTATATCTCCGATTTCTTGATTAATTGACACGCACGATGGCTCATAATCGATTGATAAACTGGACAACTTTTTGCCATCTTGCGTAACTGCGATCTGCAAAATACAGTATTAATAGTAACATCATTATTACGCAAAATTTACAAGTGCAAAATGTCTACAAAGATATTTATAGTTTTTAAAAATATATTTAACAAGTCCTATAATAGCGTAAAAAAATTATCCTTACTACATTTTCTGCTTAGTTAATTTTAAGCTTGCTAAATATTTTGTTAAATTTACTGAATCAATTTAAAAAATCGAAAAAATGATCTTTGTAGACATTTTACATTTGACTTACCTGTCGAACCGAAGCCACCACAACTATATCGTTATATATATCCAATCCTCGTGGTTGCGAATCCAATTTTACCACATTGGTCTCTGCGTATGCATTCGTTGCAATATCGACTGACCTTAAAGTATCGTCAATGCCAGCGGTATAGAGCAAGTTACCCGTAGCCTTCATCCCGTTAATTTGATTACCATGACCATGCCCTTGTACACGTTCATTTTCGCCTGTCTCCGCATTCCAATTGGTGATATAGCCATCGTGAGAACCAGTGTAAATCGTACTTCTATCAGGACTTAATGTTAGTACCGTTATTGATTTGTTATGACCCTGAAAAAAAAATTGGATTAAAACTGATATAATGAAAAGAATATTAAGAACAATTAAATTAGAACTTTAAAAGAGATTAATCAATCTCAGGAACAGGAATTACTTTTATTATCTTTATAGGCTTCTCAGGATTGTCGACGTCAAGATAGTTGATGAAGCCGCTAAGTGACACGGATAATAAATGTTTTCCTTGCCACAGACAGCTCACCTGGAACACAGATTATTTTAATACTTCTTTTAATATTTACTTGCATACTGTGCCTTTCCGTGTATTTTTAAACTGATTTATAAGTTACGAACTTGTTGATCGTCAACCGTCGTTCCCATGTTGAACTCCGTGATTAAAGAACGCGTTTCTACATCCCACAGTTTACAGGTTTTATCTCCGGAAGCGGTTAATAATTGCTTACTATCAGGCTTCCATGCAACCTGTAAATATAAATGTGTTGTTCAATTATATTTATTTTAAATAATATTCTAAATAATTTGTAATCATATTCTTATGTCACATCACATTACATTAAACGAATTAGATTACATACCCCATAGACTCCACCTTGATGTGCAGGGGAACCTATTTCTCCAACGAAATCAGAGGTTGTTCCATTATACAAAAACACTTTCCCGTCGAATCCACCAGAAGCAAATAGATTTCCGTCAGGAGAATAACGTACAGTTTGAACGAAACGAGTATGCTCTTGCTTTGTCATTCTATATAAATAACATGTAATGAATCACATGAAGAATTAAAATTCTCATTCTTAACAGAATATAGACTAAATTTTTCATATGTGTACATACTTGAATTTGAATGGAGGGCCTTCGAATATTCCAATAGTGTTATCTTCACTTCCAGTTATTAATCTAAATGGTCTAGTCGGTCTAAAATCGCATGAGTTGATAGATTTACTTTGACCAGAGATCTCACCCACCGACGTCCCTGTTTCTGCCATAAAGACATGCCCAAATCTAAACATAAATTATTAACATGTCAATATTACTTCTTTAACGATCTATCTTAATTCTTCAATAATATATCTTACTTCTTCTACGCATTCTAGTGAGCAAAGTATACCTTTCTCTTCCTTCTCCGACCACGACCATGCGTTGACTATCCGGTGACCAAGCAATGTCTTTGATGGGTCCGCCAATAGGGTGGAATTCATTTTTTAATATATGCTCCTTGTTAACTGTATCCCAAATACGTACTTTACCCGACTGATCTGAAATAAAGTCATACTACATTGGTTCCTTCATATATTAAAATTTAATATAAGTTGAAAAATAATTCAAGTGCTGTGAAACATTCTATGTATTATAAAGATCTCAATGAAAAAGTGATAACGCACAATTATCAAAGATTACAAATATTAAATATTATGCACCATGTTATTTACGGATGATAATTTCCATGTAAAGATAATGTACATATATATAATATTCAAGTAATTAAAAATCCCGGTAAAATGAAATATTACAATTAAAGTATCACGTACCTCCCGAAGCTATGTAAAAACCACTAGGAGAATATTTGGCAACGTTTACAGGGCAAGAATGTTCTGTATAAACATCTGCAATTGCTGGATTCTGCAATGTTCCGAGATACGCAAATTAGTGTGTCCATCTGTTATTAGTAGTAAGCATTTATTGCAATATAGAAACTTACGTCAATATTTCTAATGATAACACTGTTACCATTGGTATATAAAAAGTTCTTTCCTTTGGGATCGCCGCCTAATACAAGAGGTTGTCCTCTTTGGGTCCTTGGTAATGCAGCAAATATATATTCTATAATTTAAAAAAACAGAAACTATAAAATAAAGAAACAAGAACATCTTCAAATAAATTAAAACTAAATATCCAGACTTGAACATCAATAATTTATTTCACATCAGCATATATTGTAAATTTATAATACTAAAATATAAGCAGCAAAATATATAATTTATGTATAGATTTTTAAAAACTGCGTAACAGATGAATTCTTCAATATAATCATTTTAATAATAAATATATTATTTTATATTCCATATTATTTTTCATAAAAAATTGTGTGTGTATATTACATTTGCTCTACAATTAATTATTTATATGATATACTATTCATAATAAATGAATTCATAATATTAAATAAAATGACCTCAAAATTAGGAAAATATTATCAAACGCGCAAAAGAGATCAAATATCACGCGAACAACGCATAATGCATCCAGGTGCTGGAACCAAAATACTCTTCCTTGATACATTGGCAACAGTCCAGCTCCTAATATTTCGAATTATTTTGAGCGCTAACAAGCTACAGTATATCTTGTATCATACATGGATATAATTCCAGAAGTAATGTTGTTTAAAGAATTTTATACGCGTATTAATAAGATAAATTGGAAAAAAAAGTTATTTTAAGTAATATTATATAGCATATTATTTTAAATATAACAATAATTTTTTATCTCTTCCTTTCTCTCTTCTTCAAATGTTTCCCGTGATAAATATAAAAGATTTACGATTTATTATTATATGGCTTTTTGCTAGTATACATATTATAAATATTTAATAATAATTACTATATAATTACTATAAAAAATAATTTATTTTTTTATGATTTTCTTCACTCTGATAAGAACATAATCATATATAAAGTATATAAATCTTATCTAACATCTTATCAAACTTGGATAATTAATATTTGTGATTTTTATCTTCCTTTTTCTAGCGTGACTATATACAGGGTGTATCAAAAGTCTCGACATATTTTTCTTCACTTTTTACAAAAATTCGATTAGAACCAAATCTTTCTTAATAATTTCTTAATTTTTAATATAAAATTTAGTAACAAAAAAATTAAAAAATAAATGCTCCAAAAACAAAAAACCATTCGAAATTAAACAATAATTTTATTATTCCTTCGCATCGGGCACTAAAATACTTTAAATTTGCATTCCTTTCATGAAAGACTTGCCGATCACGATATTCTCGCTAAACGAAACATCTCCAAATTATCTAGAAGGAATTTTTGGAGTAAGAACGCATATTATACGCCAATAGCTTTTGAGCACCCTGTATACGCACATTGACATCAGCCGTGCGTCCGGCGTATCGTGTCACACACGACTGACACGACTGACACGGCACATGTGTGACAACGCTTCAAATTCGAGTGAAGCAAGAATCCAGCGAGATAAACCATGATTTACGCGGTCAAACGCAAGAGATGTGTAAAATCGTAGAGGAGCCTCCTTTCATCGTCTCGGTGCGTCGCAACGCCTCGTGATCCGATCGGAGATAAGTAAACCGGAAAAACTGAGAGGAAGATATTTCATGTAGCAAATCGGTACAATATAGTACAGTACGCCGGTACATAAAAGTAAAGGTAATGCGTTCAGATATCGCGACTTACTCGTTTCGTACGACATTCCGTCGGTGAACCCTGTGCCTCTGCACGCCCAACGATATCTAAACTAGACCGAGCGAGAGAATCTGGTGTTTGACGTGAGGATGCGACGTCCACGACAGCCTACGTGTGATAGCTCCGCGACAGCACCCACCTTCCGCACACAACACACACACACATCCACATACACACTCGCACACATACATACCAAATACGCACGCGCTGCATACACGCACACTTACGTACGAAATACTTGTTCCACCCTTCGCCTTATTTGGTTGAAACATGAACAAAGGTATTGCTAGACGCGTCTGGCCGAAGCGTGTACGAGAATCGGCAGGAGACACGGTGGAGACATCTGCTGGAAATTTCTATTGAACCAAATTGCGGCTAAAATGTTGAGGAAATCACAATGCAATAACGGCCTTAAGCTTTTTTGGATTAGAGAAAGAAAAAACGTAAAAACAGGAAAATTTAAAAAAAGATACACACGAGGTTTATTTGGTTTATTTTTTTACACATTTGTTCTCTTTCGACTTTTTTCTCTCTCTCTCTCTAAAGTGTTTAAATATATACTCATTTACTTTATATATACTTACCTAGTTATTTTAACTCTATAGGCGCATAATATTATTTAATGTTTTAAGCATATATTCTTAGAATATTAAATTAAATTATGGAAAATGCAAAGAAAGTGTAATAAGACAAAGAGGAAACGAATTTAGATAAGAGAATTTAGTAATTTTGATCTGTGTACTATTTTAGCTATATTTTTTTATGTACTTTTAATCTATTTGTTTTAATTATATTTTTAACCGATTTAAAGTCTTATATATAAACAGTTAAGATTATTTTCTAAAAACCTATGCGATAGATTTTCATAGACCTTTGTAGATTTATTGTACACTATATATATACTATATTTAACCGTCTCCAGATGTTCATTTTTCAATGTTTAGCGTATTAAACGAGAAACTACAAGAAACTCGGTATACACATAATCTTTATAATGTACTTTATTGAATATATCTTTTATATTGTATTATTATTACTTTTTTGTGTGTCATACAGAACATGTTGAACGAATGGATAAATTAAAACTGTTTTAGTGTGTAAATTAATCGTAATATATATATCTATTAATATTACTGTTTTAGTGTGTAAATTAATCGTAATATATATATCTATTAATACTATAATATATTGGTTTGATATATGTATATCAATATACGTTTTCATACAATTTTCAAAGTAAAAAGATAATATGAAACGCAACTCCTTTCTATAATCATCTCTCTCTCTAGTCATTTCACTTATTCTAATACATATTTGATATAACTATCATTTTTATATAATATTTACTATATAAAATATTATCATCACAAGATCTAAAATATAATATTACGTTAAATCTATATTCGCAGTGTTTTCGTATACATATATAGTCTTAATAATTTATTCATTCATACATATGCAGTAGTAAATATAATGACATGCACATCATGCACACATTTGCTATAATATATGTATATATGTATGTGTAGAATTTGTAGTCTAAATTAATAAAAGGAATTGTGGAAAAGCTAAGATAATAGACATTTAACCATCTGACTTGTTAATCTAAAATATTCATCTAAAAATATAAAAAATGAAAGCAGATTGATCACTTCAATTTTTGGATAAGCTGCTGATTTAAATAGACAAAAAATAGATATGTTGAACAAGGACTCTCTTTTATCAAATAAACAAAAAATAACCAAACTCGAGGCTAAAGAGTCAGCGCGGATGGAAGTGCGCAATAAATACTCGTTTACATTATTGGTTGTTTTTCAATATCTCATACATATGAATTTAAACAGATACCACTTCAGTTTTGGCAACCTGCGAGTGACTCTACATTAAGCGTTCGCGAAATCTAATATTGTTTAAGAAGTTTGCTGATGAAGATTCAAAAGAGAATCGAAACGTACACATTTTCAAGATTTTGAATAAAGATGAGGTCATCATCACATTGGACGGATTAACAAAATTACTTGTGTAAGATTTATTGCGCACTTTCGTCCGCGCTGACTCTTATTAGCCTTGAGTTTGAACGTTTTTTGTTTATTAAATAAACAACTCATTAATGCATTAAAATAATGTACCAAAATGACAATTATAAAACAGCAAAATGTTTGAGCTTATAGCAGCACATTAAAAAATAATCATTGTAGCATAAAAATTTATCATCTTTGAACAATTAGGTACAAAAAGTTGTTCCCTTATATTAAATTTCTTGTAATAAGAATGTTTCGCGCGTATGATGTGTATATGCATATGTGAATATTTATACATATATTATATCGCGTTAATTTTACTTTATCACATTATAATCTCATTAATCTCGCCTTTCGAATATATATTACATGTTCTATATTTTATCACACTTTAGTTCTATCTTATTGACATGTACTTAAAGTTAATAGTGGCAAATGTCTCAAGTATTTACAAAACGAAAATGAATACGTATAAATATAATAATCAATAGTAATCGTCACGTAAAAATATATACGTAATGTAGATTTTTTAAACATGCTGTTACTTGTTCACGCAAGCAACGATTTGCGTGAAAGTTCAATAGATGTAATTCATTGAGTATTACAATTGTCTAAATACAAATATATATTTGTGCAATTAGTTGTAAAAATTTTCAAATTTGCAATAAATTTTAGCAAACTGGTTATTATGCGTTAAAACGAATGATGTATATAATATTCAACGATTATTGATGATAATGAGATAACATAAGCAAAATACAATATTTTTCAGCGAGGTACATTAGTTCCTTTATGCGACTAATATCGCATATATATATCGAAGAGAAATAATACGTAACATATATTAAATTTATGAAAACAAAATATAGGAGAATTAATAAATTGCTGTTTTGTTGAAGAATAAAAATTGATTTAAATAATACGCTCGTGATGTTTTGCGTTAACAGTTTCGAGGATTTAAGATTAAAATTGCTCATTACAACCTAGGATAATTAATATATGATTTCATCAATATTTTTTGCCAAAGTTTTCTGTATGAGCCATGACAATCACATTGAGTATTAAATAAATACTACATATAATAAATGAATGAAATTAAATAAATGGAACTCGAATGATATTCATGGTCGGATTATGCTAGTGTTATTGAGACTGCGTATACGAATATATACATGTATTCCTGTCGGTTTGTATATTAAGAGAAAATCTAATAACCGACCAATCGTCAAGTTTCCAATTTATGCAATTCGAAAGAATTTATAAGCCACACTGGAAAACAATTTATTAAATTTTAGTAAATATTTGTTTCAATAGTACTAACGAAATATTTACTAAATATAAACATACATTTATTTGATTTAAGCATAATTTTTTATTTTGAGTAAATACTTATTTACTGTAAGTAAATATTTCGCTAGTACTATTGAGAAACAAATATTTATTAAAATTCAGCAAATTTTTTTTCCAGTGCATGAATTCTTCCAATTCACGCGGTTTAAATCGTGAACTCTTATCTCATACGAAGTTCCTCAGTCACATTCCACGCTCTGTATCTCTCATTCCAATAATAGGTAATATTCGATAATGCGGAGATTTCGAAAAACAGCGTACGACGATTCCTCTTTCGTACTTATCGCAATGACGATATCAGATAAATTAGAATGCGCAATGAATTAGTAATTACAGCTGATTATTATTACATCGTCTACGACGCGACTGTAACTGGTACCGCTTCAACTTTCCCCGTGTTTTCCATATCTGTGATAACAAACGTGGCTGCTGTCATCTGTCTTTCCGTAGGATCTTGATGGCGATTTATTTTTCGAAAAATCTCATTATCACGAAGCGATGCATCCGCGGGAAGTATCTCGTATCATATAGAAGAGACACGAGACATCTCAGTAGTAATGCACTCCGCGTTCGTTCAACGCGTCCCGAAACATCGTTCTTTCATAGGACAACGGATGGCGAAGACGTAACGCTTGCGATCGCCGATAATTCTTGTCATCGGCGATGAAGGACATCCTCCTCTTTAGCATCGACGGCTCGATCGTCCGTTTCCCGTAGAACTTGCTGCCACTCTTAGCTTCGATCTCTTCGATGGACGGCAGACGGGAATATCTGAGCTCGTCCGCGTCCTCGTCCTTCGGCAACGGGCGCTTCTGGTCCTCCGGAACCGGTCGGCCGTCCGGGTAGACCCGTATCACCATCGGTCCCGACAGATACGGCCTGCTGGACTCCGATGACTGGGTGTAATCTCCGCTCGCCACGGTCTCTTCACCGAGGCCGTTCGTCTCGCTACCGCTGTTCGCTGCAAGAAGAGAAAGAAAGAGATGGAATTAAACAAATGCGCCGACGTGACTTCGAAATTGACGTTGGTTTATAGTCGCCGAGGATTAAGTAACAGGTTCATTATACAGGCACAATGGATACCGGGAAGTACATGTGTCTTCCAAGCGAAATCCTTGTCCGTACTTCATTAAGATTCACCCGTTAAAGCTGTGCGAGCGGATCCCAAATTTCTTGATCAACGATGACTTTACGCAGAAATTAAATTACAATATTAAATTCATAATGTCAATTTATACTCAATTTGACCTTTTAAAGTCATTTCTATAAGTTATTGCTTCTACTTAATATGTCATTAATTTAATTAAAACAAAGGATATGTAAATAATTTATTATTTACCAAGTGTATAAATTAATATGGACGTTGCTTACTTTGAAACTACAGAAATGGATTGATTTACATTTTAACACACATAGAAGTTAAAAATATAAATTGGGCACTTTCCATTTGGTGACACAAATCGACACAAGTGTCCTTCTATCTTTATTGCTCACTGAATGTCACCAAATGGGAAGTACCTATTGTTATTTAAATCAAGGAATTGAGTTACCATTGTTTCTTTGATATTTAACAGTATGCGTGCGTAGAGTGTAAGAATCGCATTTGTATGCTTGGGACCAATTGTAATATCTTCAACAATTATAGAACTAGGTTCTTAATTCATTATCAAATTCTTGATATTTCGTGAGATAAAATTTGCATACGTATTAAATTAATTATTATTATAGTATTACGATTTTTAACACATTGCATATGATTGTATGTATAATATTATTAGTCTGTCTCTTGTTACAACTATAATAATAATTATTATCTATTTCCGAGAACAGGCTCCTTAGATTTTATCTTCGCTATTGGTTTTTAGTCGTGGGCGCTTTTATTTTGGTATGATAGAAAAAGAGCAGTACCGCGTGTTCCGATCCGTGAAAGGAGAACAAGATAGGTATGTACGTTTGTAATTCTTCGCGGGCAAAGATCATTTTGGATCAATGGCCCCTATTTTATCATCTCGCACACGTAGTTGTTTCTAAAGGCCTGTACGACCTCCGCATTATGATAATTTAAAATCTAATATCTGTACGTTAGTTCGTGCTCTCTTCGCTTCCGACAGCTAGTTGAATGTCGTCAATTTGTAGGCTACAAGGACTCCGCGAGGTAAACGTGCAGGAATTTGCCCTCGCAATGGATGAGTGCCATGTGTACATATTTGCGTGTGTATCTTCGGCCAGCGAAAGAAGAGTTTGTACAGTTATAAATTTCTCTACCATGAAATGTACAAGATAATTGCCATTGATTTCATGAAGAACTAATGATGTATAACGGTAATAAGAACATCGTATTTTTTGCTGTTTTTTCCCGTTAAATGGGATCGACGGGCAGTGTATAGAGAAGTCCCTTTTCTATTTCACTAGATTTCTAACACGATAATTGATCGGTAAACGCCTGAAATCACGGGCGTGCAACGCTTGCGGCTTTCATCGCGTGTCGATGCATCATTAGCGTATACGCATGTATATATATGGGCCAACAGAGAAAATGTGAAAGCCATCGTAGTGCGCCCCCGCGTTGGGACTCTCATCGTAGACATTGAGAAAAGTGACCTCCTTTCGCGATCTGTCCACTATCTATCAAAAGCTCGTTACGTGCGAGGATTGTCAGACTGTCAATAGATTGTCCAATGATGAATTAATAAAATTCTCCAAAGATATTTCTCAAACGTCTATTTTCTTACATGTAAATTAGATTAGAGTTCACCAGATACTTAATGTTGAAATTAATATTATTATACTAAAAAACAATGTAAAACTGTAATTTTTGTAACTGTTATTTATATCAAAGGGTTGCAATCAATTTAAACTGTTTTAATTAGATTTATTCTTATCGGACCTATTTCTCATTATATTACGTTGTTAAACTGTTTTACATTTAAATTTAAATTGAAAAAGGCGGGTACCTTTAAGAACCTACACTAGTTATTCGTGTGCGTTAAAAAATTCAAGTACAAACGTTTCAATCAAAAAATTTTAATGTACGAATAACTAGTATATACGTTCTTAAAAGTATCCTTTTTTAAAATTTATATATTTTTAGAACCATTATTACTGTTATTTAAATTTAAAAATTATCTGTTTTTAAAAATTATTTTTATCGAAAACATTTAAATTTGACGAACAATGAGCACTCGTGATTTGATCTAATTGATTTGTAGTTGAACGACGAATGTAATATGACTCCAATAATATCAGAGAATTAGTTCGGATCGGTGCAATGGACCGTATGATCCTTTCCTTTCTTTTTTCAAAAAGAAGGGAGAAAGTGCGTGGTCAATGACAATCAGCAAGGATTTGCTGTTTATCGGGCGCAATATCGTTAAGGGAGAAAAAAAGACTTTCTAGGAGCACAAGCGCGAACACGAGTGGGATCGAAACCGCGACTAAAACTTTCTCGAGGTACGACGTGTTTCCGTCCACGAGACCACGATCGCAGAGAGATCCCGAAACAAGGAAGAAGCAAATTTGCGAAATGTTTTTTCGATTAAGCTAACGCAGAGTGCATTTCCTTTTATCACATTATCTTATTACAATGGCATGTACACGCAACTAAAGCTTTGTAATTTTGTATAAGCGATTAAGAAAAAAATATTGCGCTAATTGGTAATTTTTATTGAATTTTATTGAAATTTTATATATGTTTCCTCTAGATTATAAAAAGATTGTTTTTATTTATATAGGATTGAAGTTTTGATTAATTCGTATATAGACATTAAATAAAGTAATAAATATGTAAAGATATGTAACTAATTTTTTTTTATTTTCGACAAAATGCTAAATAAATTGTAAAGCAAGATTTTGATTTTAATATCCTAACTTACTTACTCTATTCCTGAAACTTCATTGACTTTCTTTTTCTATAAATATTTTTTTTATTTCTTTTTGAAGTACAAGGAGCATCAAACCACAGCACAGATTGTTTTTTGTGATATTTAATATATTAAAATTATTCAAATTTAAATTAAACGTAAATTTGAATAATTTTAATATATTAAATATCACAAAAAACAACCTGTGCTGTAGTTTGATCCTTGTACCTCAAATTTATTATTATAAACCATTTTCTTATTAATTATATTTTTTATTTCTCATTTCTATATCACACAATATAATCTATTTTGATTTCTATAGATATAGTAAAGACTATAGTAAAGACTCTAAAGACTATAATAACCAATAATATTTTATACATAGTTTAATATTTAAACTCTATTTGATTGATTATTGTCGATAATAAAAGAGCGATTATTTCGATAATTTCTGGTACACTCACCTAAGTCGGCTACGGTCGTGAAGTAAGACTCCTCGGTTTCGTGGCTGATTCTTGATGCGAATCTGTTGCTTCCCACCATGGCGTGCCAAACTAAAAACAGGACATTACAGTAGCTTGAGTACGAGGTCGCTAAAGTGTCAAGGCCGGCGTTCTCTCGAAGTTTATTTGTATATTTATTCGATCGAATAAAAATAAAATCTCTTCCACGATATACAGCCAAGTAAATACGAAACCTCTTCTCAATATTACAGGAACGTTTCCTTACTCATTTCTTTCGCGCCACGTTGATAGGGGTCCAACCTGTCGAGGACATTGTCGTCCATGCTGGCAAGGCTTCGTATGCCGGTTACGAGCAGGTTCTTATTACAGTCCGGCCTCGAGGAATCAGCGCAAAACCGTGCCACTTGTTTGCTGAATAGTCCGTACAGGTGACTCATCTAAAACGAGAAAGGAGCAAGTCTATTTAGAGCATGCGATGGCCATTGATCCCATACGTTTGCGAGGAGCAAATGCGCGACACGTCGATTAACTTCGTGAGAGGAATGAAGTGAAAGAATGAAAACACGTGGAGCGCTTCCTCGATAGTTTATCTTCGACAGTACGACACTTACGTTCTGTCTTTAATGTCAGAGTCCATAATATGAACGTATCGCGCGCGTCGCATTCTGACCATGTCCGGTGAAACTCGACAATGTGTAACGTTGGCGACGGAACCGACAGTTAAAACCAACAAATATGTATGCACAATACGACGTCCCGTACATCACGTATCGAATTGCGCGATATACCGTCGTCTTTTCGCCGGTACGAATCGCATCAGTCGCGAGAAACGGTCACCGTTCTTGCGCCCGGTGGTGACGATAACGAGAACGATGTCCACACAGCAGAGTCCTTCTGCGGCTCGGTCCGATGACGCGCACATCCGATCTTAGAATTTCTAATGAAATAAATCTTCTGTAACGACGTTCTCATATCCCGCGGCCGTCTTTTTACGATTCTATTGGTCTATCATTCTCGCGTCGCGCGCGCATTTCGACACACTTCTTGGCGAGCCCATGTTTCTTGTGATCTTTACAAATTAAACAATCCAATCCATCTGCGAGATTACTCTTGACATACATTTGTGACTAAAAGGAATTTAAAAACGCGCTAAGAAAAAATGTACTAAATTTTATTACATATTTGTTTCCAATGGCATTAATTAAACATTTATTTACGGTAAATAAATATTTACTCATAAAAAAAATTATAGTTAAATCAAATTAATGGTTTTTATTATCAAATAAATATCTTCATATTTAGTAAATGTTTTTTATTAGTGCTATTTAAATAAATATTTATTAAGATTTAGTCTATTTTTTCAGTATGCTTTTAAAAAGATTTGAAATGTTTATAAAATGTTAGATTTAAAGACATATGTTTTGAAAACTTTTTAAACGTCTTAGGTCGGTATTCAGTAATATAGTTATGTTAAACTAGTTTTAGTTGGTTCTTATATTTAAGATCGTTTTAAGTACTGTCTTAAGGTATTATGAATCAATCAGAGAACTGTATTAGCATCTTAAGACATTAATTAAGACGGTCCTAAAATAGGAATGGACTATGAATACTGACTACAGAGTCGTATTCGTATCTTAAGACATTTATACTTATAACAATCTTGACATAAGTATAAATGTCTTAAGATACGAATGGTCTACGAATACTGAAAAGTTCCTTAAATATTTTCATAGCTAATTATAAGTGTGATTATGATTACTTTCTATATATGATTATCAAATATTTAGAAAAGTAAACTAAAAATCACAGAGAAAAGAACAAGACAGCGTCCTTTGTCTCGTCTTTCCTGCAATGCAATTACTGTTGTAGATTAATGTACCTTAGGTATGTGGTCAATGATAAATTATTGTCCCGTTTCCGCTGCGATTCCGGAAACTAAGAGAAAGCGGAGATGAGTGGGATTCTAGTCATACGCGAATTAGCGCGGAAAGACAATGACTACATATGCTGTTACGCTAGAGATACGCTCTTACATTTGGAAACAGCAATATTTGTACTTCGCGTCCATCAAATAATTAAGTTAACTATAGAAAAGCATACATGTATAAGTGAATCACATATTAATTTTAAAAACTGTTTAAAATTTAAATATTTAAAGTCTGAATAATTGAAAAAAAAAGAGAAAGAATTACTTCAATTTTGAATAAGTCTCAACAAATGTTCCTGATATACATAACTACTTGAAATTTGAAAATGTGACTTAAAATATACGAGAAAAAAAATACATATTTTAATTGCAAAATATTTTTTTAATTACTCAGAATTTACGTACTTGCAAATAATTCAAGTTATTTCAATCTTAGATATTTATTGTCAGCACAATTGTTTAAAAATATTACACTAAATGTTTTTTACTTGCGGTGCAACATGCTTTTACACATCTCTGAAATCGATTTTTAATCCGTACATTGACCCGAGCTCCTTCGAGAAACTGATCCTAGATACGCTGCACTGCTCTTGAACTTCAACTCAGCACTTACTCGTGCGATCGCTTTTACTTGCTTCAGGAGTATTACATGCACACGTTTAATCCGATATATACAGCCGCGAAATACCGTGTGCATAGCCTTGGCCAAGAGTACGAAGCACTTTCAATGACTGACGGTAATTCAACCTTAGTTGGCGTTCGCCAATTAAGGTTCTACACATACTGCATTCTATTTTTAACTTTAGAGCATGCAATTTGTGATAAATATCGCTGAATAAAAATAAATCTAAAAAAATTAAAAATTGACGTTTTCTTTATATTAATTTAATTAAAAGATTATCTATATTTTTTAATTCGATAGTCCAATAAACATTAAAAATAAATATCAATTATAAATATTAATTTGTGATATGCATATTTTAACTAATTTATGACCTCCTATACATTCATTGTGATGAGAATCTATGCAATTATCGTGTCATGGTGACGATTAACAGTCAGTGTAATTATCTTCCCGGTAGCAGATCGTCATAATCGCGATAATCTTCAGATTTTTACAATTGTTCGTCGCCAGTTAACGCTGCACTAAAGACATTCCATGGGAAACAGGGCTTTGAGATAAAGAATACGATCCGAGTGTAAAATCGCAAGCATCCGGCTATTGATTGATAACATCGAGGAGTTCGAGATTAAAACGAAGCTCCTGATTTCCACAACTCCACAATACCGAACGTGTCATTCGCACTAGACTATTCGCATCGTCGAAAGATTTATGATAGCAAGAAACAAGTGTTAGATTGCTGTAATGATTCGGTATTTGTCAAATAAGATTAAAATGAATTATATGATTTCTAAATAATCCACTCTCTTTCCGCTTTCATCAATTAAAATAATATATTTCTAATGGTAAGACTTTTTGAAGAAATAAATCAAAATAAATAAAAAAATGTAAGCCAACATAAACTAACATTAGATGGTGATGTGTAAAACTTGTGCGTGTTATTAACAATAATTGACAATTACAGACGTTTCGATCACAATTTTTATCATCTTCAACAACAAAACGATAATAGATTTAAATATTGAGCATTACATTAAATTTCTATATAAACTAGGCGTTTTAGTAGAACCACAAATATGTCGCGAGTATAAAGCCAGAAGTAATCGTCCGTGGATAAATCTTCAACCGTCTATTGCATTTGACAGAATATATTTTCCGATAGTTGGATATTAATGGAAATATTAAACGCATAATATCTCGGTTCTATTTACAAGTACAATTACTCGAAAAACGTATTTATTATATAATTATTTATAATGACAAATAATTATTTATAATGAAAATTATTTTATAATGACTTATTGGTTATCGCTATAATCTGAGGTCATATAAAGTCAGAACGCACGTATATCTGGTAACGATTATTTTGAGGATTTTATTAAAAAGCGTCAGAACAAAAAAAAATGAGTGTATTTGTAACTAGAATCTTAAGTAATTACAGGATAAAGGAATCCTTGCTGAACAAGAAACTCGAGACATAACGGAACCAGCAGTATTACGTGTCTTTCTTTTAATTAAATTATTTCAATTAAAGTAATTTACTCTTTTTAAAAAATTTTCTTTGAGAGAGAATTAAGAGAATTATTCTCTCTTTAAAAATCTTAAATCATTAATTTTATTTAAAATATATATCACATCTATACATATAATAGATAAAACAATATTATAATATTTATTTTTGAAAAATGTTTAAAACAATCAAAACTTAAAAAACTTTAAAATAAGATATCAGCTGCTTATCATTAATTGTAAAAATTATGAACATTGTCATTTGTTATTTAAAACATATAAAGGATTTATAATATAAGAAAAATGGGGATAGAAATCAACCTAAAGAAAGTTAAATAAATCATTCCGATATATTATTTTGTAAAATTTTGGGACATCGGAAATTTAGATTATTTAAAACAATCGAGAGTACATTATGCTTGTATTAAGATAAACTCAGACAAATCAATCTCGATTATTCCTTGCGTAAGAGCTAAGTAAGTAATAAGCACAAAGTAATAAAATCAGTTTAATCTTTTTAAATCCTAATCAATTATCTTTTTAAATCCTAATCAAATTATTATAATAAAAGAATTGTGCATATATTATATATTTCAAATTATTATAAATAAGGTTTTCAACGAATACAGAAATTCTAAGATATTTATCGGATTTAACTCATGTTAAATTTATAAATAGATATCCTAGTTTATTGACACATCACTGAGAAATTCGTGCAAGTACAATACAAATGCAATCGTAGCAACCGAATACGCCCAACACGTGATTCAGATGCAACGCACTTGCATCGGATACACTCGATTGTTCGGTGAAAGTCCACTGAATAGTTGATATCACGAAGAGATATTTGCAACATCTCTCATTCGCGGTTTCATGGGAAACTATAAGTGAAAGAAGTTTAGCGGCTACAATTTTGAAGATAAAAAAACTTGGATGGACGGAAATGAAGTTATGGCGAAAAATAAATATTTTTGTGCTTATCTTTTTTTAAATAATTTGCAAAGAAGAGAGACGTCGTTAAGAGTGTCTTCTTCTCTATACTAATACAAGTGAGAACGCAATGTATTCTGACGGGAACAGCGGTAAGTAATATCTTTCTCTTTTGTGTAAAATTTTATTCCAAAGAAAATAGAATGCGAATAAAAAGTCTTTTTTTACACTATATAACTATAAGTGTTTTCTTTTTTGTATCTTTAATATTTTTACGTATCTATGTATTTTTTATATTTCTGCATTCACATAATCTATCACTGTAAATAATCAATAAATTCGTGCAATAGTTTGTGTTCACTTATTATACAAATATACTTTTACTTATTACACGAATTATATTAAATTGATGTAAATAATTTTTCATATTTGTCAAATAAAGATAGAAAAAAATTGCACAATTTCGAAGCAACGTTCATCAGTTAAAATAGTATCGTCAATGCATTCTAATAAAATTTTCTTGCTTGAGAAGTTTTTCGAACTCTTACTTGAAAGTCTCAAATATTAAAAAAAAAAATCAGGTATATAGTTTTATTAAAAAAAATTTTTTTAATCAGATAACTTTAACAAAATTAGACTTCACTTAAAGCAATGCTTTAAAATGCTTTACTTAAAGCAGTGCATTGAAATGTTCAATAGCTTCACTCAAAGCAGAATTCAATTTGAAAAAAAGAATAAAAAAGAAAGAAAAAAAAAATCCAATAAATTTCTTACGCCAAACTAATAGTATCAGCAGAAAATGTAATTAGCAGAATCGACAGAGGGATGATCCGTACTCACTTTCTCGTCTCTCGAAAGAAATTCCCACATCGGTATCGCTGAGCCGGTGACTCGCATCATCACGCAGCATCCAAGCAGAATGCAGGTAGCAATCTTCGCGATGGAAATCCCGCTGATCATCATTATGCTTGCTCTCCTTTTCCGCTTTCCGTCCGTTCTCGACGTCGCGACACTCGTTTCACGCCGGCAGGTGCGATCACACGTGCGGTCACAGGTGCAATTGTCGCCGTCACGATAAACAATCAATAACAAGCTCAATCTCGTTCTCGTCACAGGATCGTGCTGCGATCGATCGTCTCGTGTATACTGAGTCTCTATCTCGTTTGTCGCTTCGTTTTATGTTGCCTCGCACATCCAGTGGCGACCACGCGTCTCTGAGTGCCCCCACTTTGTCCATCTATCCGGATTTCGTACACACGTCAGTACGAGGAGCGGAGTCCACGGGATCCGGAACGTATTTACGCGCTCTAGGAAATCACGCTGACGCGACGCAAATATGCGGGAGTGCGGAAAAAAAAAGAAGGCATTCCTTAATTTCATTCGACGCGCCACGCCGAAATTCCTGCGCAAGACAAGCACACTAAATTGAAGAAAGCTTGAGATCCTCTTTCGCGACGTAGGCTGATGGGATAAGATGGAGATTTATTGGTGCCGTAAATTGTCTATTTGATACGCTGCTTCGCACGATTTAACGATCCGTAGATTTTTTCTAGCATTGCCAGAAAAAAAAAAAAAGAAATTCGACGGAATACACAATTAATTTTTCATTGCTCCGCAAAGTTTTTACATGCTCAGAAATTAGGATAACGTCGAAAGACGTTTGTAAAGAACTGGTACAGCGTACGTAGTACTACTTAAAGGTTTACAAGCGTTTATCGAGTCGAAGATCTTAAATGACATCCTGACTGGTTTTCAATCGAGAAGTCCAAGTCCTTTTAGAAGTGAGAAAAAATATATGGCGCGAGGAGAAAGAAATATGTATTTTTTAAAAAGTAACGTTAATTTTTAGACGAAAATATATTGTACTAATATTTAAATAAGTTTTGCGGAGCGCGCTTAACGCAAAATCGCATAGGTATATATATTATTTTACATAGCAATATTTACACTCTAGGAAATCCCTGACACGATCAAGGATGTAAAAGAACGCAAAAAAAGCGCTCCTTAATTTTATTCGGCGCCACGCCGAAATTCCTGCGCGTGATCCACCGCAAAGTTGAAGAAAGTTTACGGTTCCCGCGGTGGAGTGAAATGAATGAGATCCAAGGTGAGAATTCGTTAATGTCATAATTATGCTTATTAAGTATACATCATCTTTATATATTATTTTATGTCAGTATTTATGCGATCTACGAACTCACGCCGACGCGACACAGGTATGCAGAAAGTGCAAAAAAGCACCTCGTAATTTTATTCGGCGCCGCGTCGACATTCCTGCGTGAGCCACGCAGCGCCAAAGTAATCGCTTTTCGTAGCGGAAAAATATCCCTCCTATCCCAAGATTTTTATTAATTAATTGAGAGATATCGCGGCAAATCTCTACAGAACAAATTGCACGTAATTAGAAAAAGTGAGATGATTCAAATGTGTGTTACAAAAATTTATCAAAACTTATATATAATTCGCGATTATCAGGAAAATATCGTAGGTGACTTTTAAAATCGTTGAAGACCACTTTAGGATGAAGCTTATATCGCGATTGATCGCGTTAAGTAATTTGCTTTGTATCCATTTCTACCAATGTAAGGTACTTAATCTATTATTTAACTTTAATCTTGGTTTAACTTGCTTTTTATATTCTTCCAGTTTTAAAAATTAGAAAAAATTAGAAAAATTAAACTGATAATTAAAATTAATCTACATTGGTAGATATAAACCTTAAGCTTAAAGTACAGAATCGGCTGCTGAGAAGACGCACTTGAAAAGGGGCTCGATCTTGTTTGTCCAGTTCTTCTATCTCGGCATTCTTAGATCATATTCCTTGGGATGTAATTGAGGCCTTAAGGGCAATTCTTTTTCTTTCGAGTCTGCGAGATTGTCCGGCGAAGTTCTAAAAGCTGTTTTTATGATGATTTTACAACTTTCCGACTTACGTCATCGCACATATGATGCCGAAATTTTCAGCAAATCTAATAAGACGTATCGCACGTATTTTATTAACGATCCTCAGTGTTTTACATATACTTTAGAAATACTAACCGAGGCCAAGGCTTTATCGTTTCTATTTAACCCTTTATTTTTAAGTTAAATAAGGTTACTACGTTGTCCTTGATTTAAGTAATTTATAAGTAAAACACATGCTAGAATAGAAAGAAGAAATTTTTAATGACGAAATTAACATAAATTACTAAGCAGAGTTAAATTATTTTAAGAATAGTCTAATACATTTCGCGGGTTCATAAAGCCTAAACGTAAACAAGAAAAATTTATGACAGCAATAAACAAGTAGATTCACGATCGAGATATACTAGTCCGTGTATGGAATGTCCACATTCCACGAGTTCTGTGAGAAGCTAATTTTTCTTCAATGAAAATCTCGTGAGGAATCATTGCTTTATGAAAGATTTTGTTATTAAGTAAAATTTAAAATAAAATTTTTGTTAATTAAAATCCAATTCATTTCAAAATTAAATTCAAAGTTAAATTAATTAAAAAATTTTAACTTTTTAATCAATTTTAAAACATTAAATTTTTTTAGTGTTTTTCTTGTATCCACAAATTAATTTTCATTCCATCTTTAAAGCTAACAATTTGAATAATAAATTACATTTACTAAGAATAGATAACTTTTTTTTAATTTAGTGAACAAAATTTAGTAACAGATTCGCTTTACAATACATTCAGAAAAAAATATCTATTTTACGAAAAAAAGGTCGTTATATCATCGAATAAATATTTATGCTAGCAACGTACAGTCACTTTCGTATCATACATTCAAATAAAGAAAGTATTCTTGTAGAAAGTATAATTTTACTGCGAAAAATTTCTTTTTTCTATACACATATAGGGTAAAATCAGGGATTATGACATAGACTACTAATATGGAATAGTGGCTTATTTTTTAAACAAAGCATTGCAATCTGGCGGCAATCGCTGAAAGTTATTGCAACTGTTACCAAACATGTCATAACAAGCAATGAATTCGGTCCGACCAACCGTTTTGATACAATTAACATTTATTTTCGTTACGTCAGGAGATCCAGCAGCTTTTTCTAAAAAGTATTCTCACAAACTGAAGGTATTTTTTAATGCTTATATTGCACAGACGCTTTTAATAATGTTGCATGAACAATATTATGCAGATTAATTGCTATTTCAAACTTATTTATTGCTACGGAAAAACTTTATTTGTCACATGCAGGTAATGTGGAATACATCGAACATTATCATTAAAATAAATATTAACGTTTGAAAATATAATTTTTTTATTCTTCTTCTTGTGAATAATGTTTATTTTAGATCCTAATGTTTATTGTACGTCATAATTTAATGATTCAAGATTGTCCATGCGTATAAATAACGTTCGTAATGATGCTATTATTTTTTCTGTGTTATTGTACAATATAAAAATTAAACAGTTTTCTATTTTTCTTGATCAGTTTATGTAAATAAACAAATTTGGACTTCATTTATTGTGTTATTTAGTACTATGGTCAAAATTTCATTGGTATTCCATATTACATCCCATTTTTTAGACCCCCCATTTTCTCACTTTTGACTTTTTTGTTAATATTGACGTTGGACTTAAATTTTGGTGACTTTTATTTATTTGATGTTGTAGCTAACATATTCCTTAAGAGTTCTGTGTAAATTTAAAGTCTTCATATGCATTTATATCAGAGCAATGTTAATTTAAAAAAAGCTATTCCATAATCCCTGCTTTTATCCTACTCACGATATTTTGAACAGTAGATAAGGGTAAGTGAATGACACGAATATTGCGGTGACTGATCGCGAACGAGCATCACATCGAGCATAATCAAATAAATGCGTGAGCGGAGTGTCAATTAAAAGCGACACCGATTGTGTTGTCTGTATGCGATCGTATCGACGTGGGTCTGTCAGGAAGGCTTGCGGCCAGGTAAAACGTAATTCGTAACAGCAGTGCAGGGTATACATAACGCCTGTCGTGTTATTTATTCAACGTGCGCCTATGGCATACGAGAATAAAATTTGTACATCATTTCCCAATTTCACTTTCACATTCGTCTCTTTTCGTGCGAATGATCAGTAACCACACGTAGACGTCGTCCAGATAACTTATGCCAAGTGTTTCGAATGATCGATCGCGTCAAAAGAGTCAGGATGTTTCGTATCTGATTGCACATTGTGAGTAAAAAGCAATTTTCATCGCGCAGTTAAAAGCAATTTCGATTTATATTTCAATGTTGCAATTTTTTTGAAGATAGGAAGTCGTTTGGGAAACCGCAAGACTTTCCTTTTAGCTTCAGAGGTATCAAATAAGTAAAGAAGCGCCAAATACGCTTGAGGCTGGATCTTGGTACTTAATGATATTTCTATGTAGTTTTTAAATACATTTTTCAGTTATATAAACAGCACGCCGATTACTGTCGGACTTAAAACGTAATATCGCAAACTAAAACTGAAATAGTAATATCACAAATTAAATTGATCGTCAATTTAATGATGTTATAATAAGCATCTTAAAACAGTCAGGAGGATCTCAATTCAATCCATAGTTGAAATGAAATTTTTCGCAATAAGATTTTTGCAATATAAAAACGCTTATCATTATTAAATTGACGATTAATTTAATTTATGATATTTCAACTTCCATTTGTGATTGCGTTTCAAGTCCAAAAATAATTGGCGCAGTGTTTATATAATTAAAAAATGAAAAATATGTACATAGAAATATTATTATAGGCACTAAGATTTAGCCTCGACTGTATTTAACGCTTCTTCATTTGATTTATTCATGTAGCGGTTTAATCTAACTTATTATTATGTATTTAAAAAATCGTTTTTGAAAACTGAATAATTCTTTAAAATAGGAAAATTAATTTTAGAATCTTTTATCGCGTTATTACGAATATGTGATCCGTTATAATCTGACAGAACATCGTTTTCCTCTCTTGAAACTTCGCGCTCCACACGTTTACGTGACTTCTACATTCACTGTGCGAGCAGCTCGGGAAAATTCACGCGTAGGAAATCGAACAATGGCATTTACGATGCTTTTCCGTGGCGATGACCAACGTGAGAATGCCAGAATGCAAACATCGCCACTCGAGCGTGTTCACGTGCGTATTCTGCGTGTAACCTCACAGCACGTTCATGCTGAGGGATAACACACCTCACATTATACGTGCAGTTATGCGGTGCGAATATGCATTTGCTTTTACCGCAACGAGTGCCGTTCCCAGTAATCTTTCAGATTAGTAATTTCATCGACCCGCCCGTTTAATAGTAAGATTTGCGCTTGCAACTGCGAATATAATGAGGACTAAACTCAATAATTACTTCAATAATTTTGCATAATTTGGCTGAAGGAACAATGCAAATGTTTGTTTAATTATCGTCGCAATTACATCGACATCCTTTCTTAATTATGATAAATTATTATTGATAAAGTTTCCTTTATTAAAAGAAATATATATATATATATGTATACATGTGCAGTTATTCTCTTTATATTTCATAAAGTAATAATAATTTTCTGTAAGATATAGTTTACTAAACAATAAATAACTTTTATTTAAAAGATATTTTATTAGCAGAATTTTTGCCTAAATAAAACGTTTTGAGCTAAATTTATTATTCACCAAAAAAAGCAAATAACGACTGGATATGAAACCATTAAAAGAGAAAGATGCATAATTTGTATAATTTAATTAACATTTATTTTATAATCATAGCCTTTAATGACACCTTTAATGACTTTATAAAAATTTAACAAGTAATAAAATGTTATTTTTATTTTTAATTGTATACGTATATTAATTGTAATTTTAACATATTTAAAGACTACTTTTAATAACTAAAAGATAAGTCTAATAACTAAAAGATAAACAGAATATAATAAAATAATAAAATGTAAAATATTATAGTAGATAGGAGAAAAAGTAGAATTATATGTGGAAAAGAATTTTATGAAAAATATCCTGCAGAATAGGTCTGAGATATCAAACTAGCAAAACAACAAATATTTGCATCTGACAGAAATATTCAAGGTGGTCAAGTCTCACCCTGCAGAACAATAGCGAGCTATGTCGCACTTATGACTTCTGTTTTACATATCTTGTGCCTTATCTATGCGCGACTAATAAATTTATTGTGTAACAACAGGCGGAATTAATTCGTTTCGGCACGTAACGTTGTTCCTTAATTGGTAAGGAGAGTATCATCGTGATGAAATCACATCACGGGATTCAAATCGTCTAGAAACTGACGAAGGTATATCCCGTTACCATCGCATGCATCGTGCAATTTGAATTGAATTGAATCTCTAATTACGTTTCTAGGATAAATTCTATCTCCGCGAAATTAGACAAACGTATCAAGTAAATATATACGCATCAAGTAAATATATGGTGCGTCGCTTTCAGAGGGTCTGTCACAACTGTCAGAAATCGATTCGATTCCTCTCGAAATATACTATTGCACACAAAAATCTAAGCGACATTTTTTTTTTTTCATCGACTCAATCTTAGATTTCAAAGGGATCAAAGCTAATACTATATTTGATTCCTATAAATTATCAGCGAAAAGGTGAGACATACAGAAAAACTTTTACTAAAAACTTTCATGATTTTTTATATACTTTATAACTATATACTTAGATTTTTCAAAAATCTAATATTTTGAAAAGATTCCATTTCCATAAGATTTGAAGGATCATTTAACCCGTTAAATCTCAAATTAGGCTGATATAAAAAAATTGGTGTTTCTTAGAATTTTGTGTTTAACAACATATTTCACAGAGAATCAAATCGATTCCGAGCAATTGTGACATGCCCCTTGTCAGCTAAGAGTCTTGAGAGATTTTAAAGTTAGAAAAAAAAGAAACAAATAAGCGAATAAATTGTTAGTCGAAGGCAATGACGGATTCGAAATCGTACAGGATGCTGTCATCGCTCAGCCGTAAAACTTTGTTAATCGAGAATCAGCCAATTAACGCGCGCCGTCACCGGTGTCCCTTGACCTCCTGTGATGTTCTTCGCACTTTTAACCGGGTATGGCGCGCATAATTGGCGTGTTCTTCGATCATCCTTCATGACGGATATCCTTCCACGCTGATGATGTCGAAGACTGAAAGGATGACTACACTCGTACGTAGTCGCATCGAGGTCGAGTTCGCACACAGTTAATTGAATTGGAAAGCAGAATGACACAATCTAAAACGCACGGCTTGGTGCAAAACGCAGTCCACATCTATATTTGTCGCGATGGCAAATAATTCGCGATCAGAAATCACTTTTTTCTTACAAGCAGCGATTATGTAAAAAAAATTATGAATTTATAGCTTTAATGTCCCGACTCTACGGAATGTTCTTTCTGCTGCAGATTCTTTGGTCGATTTTGCGTCAGTAAAAATGAGGAGTTTTTGATAAACTAAACTTTAAAAACAAAAACAGGCAATTCGTATTTCTTAGTTAATTTTTCAAAAACTTTTTGCAATTCATATTATGATAATTTCTCATTAAAGAATGCCGGTTCTTATTAAAATTTGATCAAAATAAATTAATTTTGTCGTAATAGGTCAAGATAATATTTCCTTTTCCTCATTTTTCCATGATCTTATTTAAGGTTACGTCTGCGGAGTCCTTTGCGCTAAGAGGAAATATTGCATATACAATATGTATGTTGATGTTATTTCTTACAATAACTTTTTAAGAATTTCAATGAGACGATATTTGTAATGATTTGTTATGACGTAAATGGTTCCAACAAAAAATTCATGAATTTTTTACATTCGTCTTGCATTTTTTAGCGGTATTCTCCCATATCAACTGAAAGAGTCTTTGGCAGCTTATAAGGTATTAATTAATGACATAACGACAAAATTGATTGGAAAATTCCGCAGTTTCTCACATAAAAATATTTCACACATAGATTTGATAAAAATAGCTTCTGCTTTCTGTACACGGATGCAATTCGTGGCAACCAGAAGTTGTACGATCCCGTACAAATATATCTGTTTCGTCATCTTGAGCGCATGTAACTGTATGTCTATGTTATGCATTGTTCATCTAGGTTACGTGGAAGAATGATAATTATCTCGAAAGAGAGAAAAAGAGAAAAAAAGAATGTCGAGAAATTTATAGAAAAAATATATGTATATGAAAATATATAAAGAAGATAGTGAAAAGAAGAATGCGAGAAAGTAACAAATCTACATTAATTTGATTTGCGATCATCTTTGTTAAATATAATATTATTTGCTAATTTGTATATAATCTTTGAATATTTTAATAAATTTTGAGGAATATAGCTTAAATTTAGCTGTAACGAGAAACTTTAATAATAATTCTAACTTAAATAATATTTCTTCTATGATAAAGAGTTCTTGCAAATCAGTTGACTTAAAAAAACATAATAATTATTTGTGCCGAGTAATGAAGTAACGTGTGCATTTTCTCAATGTCTTGTATTCATATAAATATCTTGTAAATCATTTCAATTTGATCATCAATACGTAGAAATATAAATGCGTCTGTAATTCTATATTACCCGACTTGATGACCCTGCTAAATTAAATTAGTGTTAATTTATGCGTGAAGTAAACTTTTTGCCGGAAGTGAATCGGTACCTGACTATATCTTTCTCAACAGGATATTTTTGATAGTTATGGAATCAATTTGTAAGTTACGACTTCTTTAACAGCATTGACTATTAACTGAATGTTGTAGTGGAACAATTTGACTTTGAGTAGACATTACATAAAGTGTCGTTGTCTGCTTCCTGGTAAAATCTGGAATTGAAATGGACGTAATGATTCACACTTTATTTTTCAACGTCGCAAACAAATATAAATTTAAAAAATAAATATATTTAAGTAAATATATTTAAAAAATCTATCTTATAATAATTCTTCTATATCTCGTAAATAAATAATACGATATGGAAATGTTTTAATTCTCAAAATGGAAAATTGTTTCTCTAGACACCAAATTTTGAAAGGTACACTGAAAAAAAAATATATAACTTTATTGATGAAAATGACGTCAATAGCATTATTTTAATTAAAAATTATTTTGTTAATTCACAATAACACTATTAATGATACAAATACGTCTTGTTCGTGTTTTAATAAAATTTTATGTTTCATTAATACTTTTATTAAATAAACAAAATTATTTTCAATTAAAATAATGCTGTTGATGTAATCTTTTTTTTTCAATGTAATATTAGGAGATTTTATTCTTTATTCTCTTGAATTTTATTATTTTTGCGCAGAATTACTTCCTTCCTGATTGCGGAGCATCAGAAACCTCAGCTTACCACAATCATCATACTTGCTTCAACATCAGATTGACCATGGCAATTACATAATTCAAATTTAACCGAGTGCTTGTTTGACACATTTGGAATAATATCACGCAATCACAGTGTTGAACGTTTCGCGCAACAATGATTCCTGTGCCCATCGATTGCAACGGAATGCAGAAGGACGAGAAAGCGGAAGTGGGTCAAAAAGGGGACTGTTAATCGTTTCCTGTTTTTCGATTTCCTTTTCATTACGTTGCACAGTGTACAATTTAAAACAATAAAAATATTTTACTTGATTATATATAAATATAACAATTAATACAATTAATTCTATATTAACTATTAATTGTTTAATTAAAACAACTTATAGATAAATTTGAATTATATAGAAAAAGTAAAAAATTTTAAATAATATATAAATTTATAAAATAGTATATTATACATATTTTTTCTATGTTTTAATTAATTTATATTAATAAATCCAAACAGCCTTATACTTATTTATCAAAAAACACGGTGTTTCGCGCCAAATATAGCTAGCGTGAAATCTTTCCGTGTTTTTACGCGAGCCGGCGAGTGATCAATCTATTTCAAAATGTTATATGAAATAATATCTTTCCAATAATATATAACGTCACACAATAATGGTACATAAAAAATCGACCAGATCTCCATCTATCGGCTATACGTAAAAAAACTTTTTCTCTAACCCAATATAACAAATTTACATTTTTAAAAAAAGGTAAAAAAATGCCGCCGAGTGTGAGTGCTCCTATTAGAAAAAACCATTATATAAATTATAAATTATTATACGCGTTTGTATGTGTGTTTCTTGAAGAACAAAATGATCCTATTCCGAATCGATTCCAAACCTATTTTCCAAACTGTCAAAGTAATAGTAATTTTTTTTCGAAAAATATGTGAAGTCTTTAAATTGCGCCAATTAAAGACAGAAAATACATTTAGTTGAAACACTAATGTTGTATAACTACTTTTAAACAAAAATACATTTAAGAGTATCTAATTAAAATAAAAAAATTTTTTATGTAGAAAACTTGGCATCGCTAGCAAACTTGGCTTGATCTAGCGGCGCCAAGTTTTTTTACATAAAAAATTTTTTAACTTAACATCTAAATTTTAGATAAATCTATTTCAACGAAATATAATAATAACATATCTGTGAAAAAATGTAGGATATTTCCACGTAAGTACAACCAAATATTTTTTCTCATTCTTTGGCGAATGCGAAATTTCGTATTTTTCATCAGCAATACGTAAACGGCACGTGCGAAGAGCCGCGTCGATTTAATCATTATTCAATGATTACCGGAGAGATACGCAGGGGTTTTCAGTCCCACAATCGATCGATGACGCCGTGGTCAAAACATGTGGACTGAGTCGTTACATTAACACAAGTCGTAGAAGTGAAAAAAAAAGAGATTCCAGTTTCGATGATCATAATTTCTCACCTTTCTTGGAATGTGGGAATTCGTATAGGAATGGATTACACATATTCGTGTAATTCTGCCTCTCTAGGTCATCGTACTATAACGACGACAAGAGCAACGAAGATAATAATGACAATTATGAAAATAATGATCAAAATACGCCTACGATCGCTTTGTAAAACATTACGTTATTTCGTAAAAATGAGTCGGAAGTTGTTGAGCATTACCGATTGACCTTCGATGTGTATAATATTAAAAATAACAAAAAAGAAGAAAAAGACAAAGATCGAAGCACACAAATTTTAGATGGATAGTAACGACGATGGGCAAGAATTAGTGATTATATGACTACAATTCGCACGTTAAAAATTGCGAATTTTACAAGGTGGTATCGTCATCGTTTTCATCGGCATTGTTATCGTCACACAAAGCAATGCAAAAACCGGCGATGAGAACAATATTATGACTGATTAATGGCTGGCAGAACTTGATAGGGAATTCCGTGAGATGGGTACGTCAATGTGAATTAATAATTTATTGAGAGAGAAGTCAAGTCGAGCGTGCCAATGAATAAGTAAGAATTCCGTGACGAACGTATTTATTTTGTTCGCAAAAATAGAAAATCGCTCGGCCTCTGAAGGCCGTACCTGAATATCGTCAAATAAATCACAAAGCGTGACATTACCGATTAATTACACTTCTATGAAATGGAGATACTGGCGATTATAATAAAAAATCGAATTCCTCGAGATCCATTTACGGTATCTCGACGTGATAAAGCACAGATTCCGTGCTGTCGGATTTATTTTTTAATCATTGCATGTCGCTACGCACGATGGCGCGTGACAACACGACACCTGTGAAAATTGCACGATTTGGAAAAATATCAAGTTTAAAAAGAAAATGGTGCAATAGTGAGGCAATAACAGAATCTTTTTATTAAAAATTCCGTAAATGTGAGGAAAATAAAGAAGAGTAGGAAAATTGAAAATATTGCGGAGCATATTGTATCTTCAAAAACATGCTTCTCTACACTGAGAAAAATTTTTGGTTGAAAATGGACAAACTAGAAAATTCGAATCATATCAATTAGAATTTTGGTTTTAACTCAATTGGAATTGTATAGATTTAACAAAAAAATTTTGATTTGTCTATTTTCAATCAGAATTCCAATTAATACAACCAGACTCTTTTTTCAGTGTAACGTATAAACTAACTTATGTGTGTGTATCAACGATACATCCATCATCAAATGAACTTGTGGAACGCTAGAAATTTTTATCGGTTTTGTATGTATTAATGGATATCGTGAAATATAAATAGAAAGAAAAATTATATCGAATTAGGAAAGACCCTTTTTTTTAATTGTTTAGTGAAGATTCTTTAAAGTTTCCTGTAAGGCCTTTGACTTCTCTGATGACGCACATAGAAGAAAAATTCCGATTAAATTTTTGAACACAAAAGCGTGTAACAGTACGTCTGCCGGCGTCGTGTACGTTGTACGTATATATATATATATATATATCTACGTGGCACGCCATCCATAACACGGTGCCATTCCACACCACGGGGCAATCAGGAAATCCCGTATCGAGACATTCTGCTCGAGAAGATCCTGGACCGGCGGGCTTGGTCAGACAGTTATAGTTGAATTATAATGAGCGGCGCGTGCTAGATTGGTCTGGTGCCGAAGCAGCGATTAGAATTAATCTGCTCAGCAATTTAAAATGTCTAATTCTCTCTTCTCAGCATAGATATAAAACAGGTAGATCGTCCGTGAATAAACAGAAGCGTTTATAGCACAAATAAATAAAAGAGCGCTAAGTATAGTTTATCGAGACCGGATCTTGGTACCTAATATTTCTATATGAATGATTAAATATATTTTCCAGTTCTTCAAACTGCACAGCTGATTTTAAAACGCAATCCTGAAGCTGGAATATCAGTATTTACATTCTTTTTTAGGAGACTGTAATTTTTAGATTTCCCATAAAGTTATTTTTGTACATATCACATTTTATTCTATAAAAAATGACACATAAGAATCAATCTGTTATGTTACAAATTCCTCCAAGAGGAAAAGTCGGTCGCATGACAAAAAAAGAACTAATGTATGTGTAATTTAGTCATATTATATATACTTAATATATGTGTACCACAGTATACTTTTAAAATTGCTCTGTATGATTAACAGAAGTAGCAAGAAGCTTCAGATAAGAATTAAATTATGTAATTCAATTACAATTACATAATGTCTGAATTTATGAGAAAAATTCTCGAAGCTAATTATAGTTCATAGCAGAAGGAAGTGGTTTAGTGATGGATTGATTATAAGTGCTGAGACTCTTATGAGAATAACTAAGTAGTTGCTATTTGAAGATAATTCTCGACGATGAGTCAGAGAGTGCGGGAGAAACTTTTATGCAAGGGAGTAATGAGACTTCGAATCGGTGTCATCTCTCTCTTGCAAGACAGACATTCGCGAATATCGCTAATGTTCACATTTACGCCCACGCAGTCGTATACACGTGCCTCTTGTACGGCAAGGCCGTGTGCAAGGCCGCGATGCGCCGTGATTTAGTCGTATATCAAAACCGAAAGAGAGGACTAGCTTCGCAGGCTGACCGTGTTCGATAAATATCTGTTTCTTTTTTTTCACCACGGAATAGTTCCGGTTCTGTATATAAAACCGTTCAAATATGTAATCCAACTCGACGCAAGTTCGAAACGCTAAGTCAATATTTTCTAGCTAGAAAAAATTCTCTTTTTACCTCTCTTTTTAATGGTCAAACTTTCTATCTTGTAAAACTCGGAAATATCGCTTAAATAACGAAAATAAAAGTGTGTGTTAATAGATAAAACGAGATCTTTTCTTACACTTTCATTCGCAGATACTGCAGTTGGCATTATAAACACGTCAATCTCGTTTTGAAATGCAATTTTAAATATAATTGAATACAATTAAATTTTAACTTTAATAAATTTTTTTATAACATTTCAAAAAAAAATGTGTAATTGCACTGTATTCAATTAACATAAGAGTAATTCGTGTAAACAGTGTGAACGAATTTTAATGTTTTTTCGTGACACTTTGTTGATATGTGACGTAAAAGTTGAAAAATGCAAATTAGAAACATAATTTAAATCTGATTTAAAACTAGTCTAATAGACATTGACTGCCTAAACAAACTTACGTTTTATCTTCGAGAGGCATCCTCCTATTGACGTCAATGTGAATAATATCGAGGAGCCATAAAATGTTAACTTGGCGCCAAGTAGTCGCGTAATGTTATTGGTTTTCTAGAGAGATTAATATCAAATATTCAAATTTGTTTTTCAAGATGCTTCAAGGAATTCAATAGAATGCCAAAGAAACTGCAGCATTTGTCATTCAAATTTGGTTCATAATACCTGATCCAGACAAAAAATTCTCTATTTTCTTTGCAGAGAAAATAAAGACGTCTTCTCGCTATATAAGACAGAACCACATTCCTCCACCTAATTTCAACTTCAAGCTAATTCTTATATTCCTGATTCACACATTCTTTACATTAAAATGTTTTGATAAGCATGTTATCCAAGAAAACAAGATTCGTATTTCACATACAGTGAGTGCAAAAAGTATTCGTACAGAGAAAATATGTTTTAAAAAAACTTTATTTTTAAAAAGTAAATATTTTCCAGCGAAAAATGAGTCATCGAATTGATATCAAATCAATATAAATACGATGATTTCAACATCAATCTGACATCGATTTGACATTTAATTGACGATCATTTCTTGTTGGATAATTAACAATTTATTCATAAAGAATAAAATAGACTGTATGCTTCTTAAAATTATATATACCAAAAAGATGTGTATTAATTATACAAAATATATCTGAAAAATAAGTAAAAATTAAAAATTGTATTGTTTAAATGCTCAAAAAGTATTCATACAGACGAGAAATTTAGCTTCTAAAATCAGGAATGCATGCGAAGCTCGTTTGTTTATGTTATAACAGAATGTATTCATTGTATAAAATTGCTAATTAATGTTTATTTTCTACAAATAAGACTTTTTTTATAACAAATTTTCTTGTACGAATACTTTTTGCTCTCACTGTAAGTTATTTTTCTCAAATTAAAAAATTACAAGCAGAGAGTTAAGGTAAAATAATTCGCAGACGGATAATCTAATATGGTACTTTTCCACGCGTAAACACTTTCTTTAGAGCTTTATCAAATTCAGGGTTAACAACTAAGGCTGCGTTCCGTTTTACTCATGATGCGCATGATGCATTATTTATCCTCGTTATTCACCAAATATTAAACAAGGATAAATGATGCATCATTCGCATCATGCGTGAAACGAAACGCAGCCCTAATTTCTATGCATGTTAACAGACGCGCGTAATCATCTTGTCGCGTGATTTTGTATTATTTCCTTGAGAATTTTAAATATTACTTTTCATGTATTGTTGATAAATTTTGAAAGGTGGATGTAATGAGTTATAATTAATAACACGACAGGAGGCAAGCGCCAGACATCCTCCTTCCTACGCAAATCACTCTCATATAGAGGTACGTAGTTTGCCGCATATAAAACATGCACGAATTAAGAAACATGCACGATTTGCAAATTTCGTAAACATTTCAACCGGTCTAATCAATAATCAATCATCCCATGTTTTGTATAGAGTGTAGACTATGTATGGTTATAAGGGTACGAAAACTTATATGTTTCAAGGTAATATCTCGAAATGTTATGCGCTCTTGCGTCTAAAATTATGCTTTGAGAGAATATAAATACAGACGCACATAGTAAATATAAAAATATATTTCGTGTTTGTAAAACGGTTACAACAGCAATTTGATTCGGCAAGATATCGAATCCAATGCGTAACGCATTTAATAATGCGCATTTAAACAAAATTCACAAGTAACAAACTTTTAAAACACATATGTATATATATATAATGATAACTCTCTTTCTCTCTTCAGCACATCTTCTGTATTCCGAGTACAGAAGGGACTTTGTTCATATTATTCGATATTACGAACATTATTTATACATCACATAAACATATGTTCGTTAATTGTCATATAATCTTATATTTAATATAATATAATATATTTAACGATTCAATATAATCTTCATCACAATGTTGCTGTATATTTAATGTCTCCCGTACGCATGATGGGACTTGTGAGCTAAAAAAGAAATATTTTTTAATTGTAAATTTTCTTAATACAAGAATATCAGCACTTACGTTTATAAAACTCTCCCAAGAAGTTTACGTTAGGCACTAGAGAGAGAACTTTGGGTAAAACCGTAGCTTTTGATACTAGATCAGCGTTTACGTTCCAAATCTAAAAAGATAATTTTTAATTCTATCTGATCAATTCTATCTGTTTTTTTAAATTCTGCTGTTTACTTGATTCACGACATACATACTTGAATGAGATCCTCCCTATCACGAATAGATACAGTCACGCCACAAATTTCATCATCCTGCGCCACATCTGAAGCAAATTGCTCCCCAATAGCTGCAAGTACTACTTCTTTCCACACACGTTCCTAAAAAACCAAATATTTGTTGTACAAAGTAATCAATTATTTAAAGTTTTGTGTGCAGGAAAATAAGAAGACGATTATCTGAATAAAAATTTGTGTTCGTATAAATGTATTAGAATATTTACGGTATCATATTTATGGCACTTCAATCTCCAGGTACCACCCTTTTGATTCACTTTGTCTTCCCATAAAGGGTATCTGTTATCTCTCATTAAATGATAACTGTATTTAACCTGACGGCAAAAAGAAATAATTTATTGTGAAATATAAATAACAAATTAAATGACAAATAATATGATAATGTATTATAATACAGTGCGATATAGTATAATTATATTAAATAGCATAATATAATTTAAACAATAACATAATTAATGTCAATTTTAAATATAGCTTGTCTATAATAATCTTTCCTACTTTACAAACGACAAAAAATACACTCTATATACAAAATAAAAGTTTTACTACTAAAGTAAAATTCCATATATGATATATATGTATAGATATGTATATATGAGGATGATAAAACTTTTTGTCACTATCAATTTATTCTTTTATACAAAGACTTATTATATTAATAAAATAGAAAAATACTGAGTTGTTTTTTATAGAAATATACAAACATTTTGTTAAAATAATTCAAATAAAAAACTATTTTTACCAAATAAAATTAATATTCTTAATAAGTTTTTTCATTTACTATAATTTATAGCGAAATTAATTATAACAAATATAAAATATATAAGGAAAAAATTTTTCTGTATATAGATTTTTTTATCATACCTGCATGTCCCCAGCATTTGGTATGTTATTAAAGACTGCCCAGAAAGTTTGAATGGTATTTACAGTATAGATTTTCTGCAAGTTGTTTTTGTACTCCTCAGCGGTTGTACCAGGGATGGCTCTGTCAATTTAGTAATGGTTTCGAATTAGCGACGTGTTTAAATTTATGATAGGAATAATTTGATTCTCTCTCTTGCATCTGAGATATAAGTCTCTCCAAATTCAGTAAATGATAATAGGGGATTTCAATTAAAATAAAAGAGATAAAATTACATAAACTATAAAATAATACTATTTATTCTTTGTTTAGTTATACATATACAGTATAGTCTGATAACAAAGTTCTCGGACTGCAACAATAGAACACATATATCAGATAACAAAATGTCATATTTTATCTTTCAAAGTACTTCTCCATGACATTAATTCGTTTCACATATTTTATTTCATACAATACATTTCACACATCTTGTTTGATATAAAACTTTAAAATATTTTTTAAATTGTTGGGTTTGTTAAGATTACCCATTCACAGTCGAATATAGCTTTTTCGGATTTTATGTCGTTCCCAAACCTTAATCATTGAAAGATAATAATTTTCAACACGTCGAGGATATACAGAGGAATGTGATGAGTATTCTGAATAGCATTCTAACTATAGACTTTAAAAAGTTTTAAGTTTTATTTTAGCATTAGAGATAAGTGAAGCGTATTGATGTCGCGGAGAAGATTACTTTAAAAGATAAAATATAATAATTTGTTATCAGAGATGTTTGTGTTATTTTATTGCTGCAACCCGAGAACTTTATTACTAGATTATTAGATGAGTTAAAAATAAATTTTGATACGGTGATGAAAAATTATTATATAGTTATTTGAAACAGGAAATATAAGTAAATTACGATATATATAATTATATTATGAATATAATTATTTATAATTATCTGAATTTATTGGTACTTTCGGATGCAATAGTTTCTTTAAATTTTACAAATAAAAATCAAGGGGGAAGATTATTCTATTTCACGTATAAACGTACTGTGTACTTATTATTTATCTGTACAACAACAATTAAATATATTTGTTCAATAATAATAAAGAGAGTAAAAAAACTTACATGTTATTTATTATACCTAGCGTTATATTTATTGATTTTATATTTGGAACACTCTGTATAGTCGTATAATTAAATGCATAAAATTCCTTTGAATGATAGTGATAAGTACGTGTGTATCGTAATTTATTAATAGAACACATAAATATGAATGTATACGAATGAATTTTTCCTCTGTGACGCAATGGCGGTTGCCAGAACAGAAGAGTGATGTGCATTTATGAAGATGTAATGTGTAAATTAATTTCGCGCGTATCTGCATTGCACGTTGGATTATTTAAATAAAGGGAAATCAGGAATAGCGATCTCGTCAATGTTGGACCGATGATATTTCGACGGCATTTCTCGCAAGCGCCGTTTACAGTGTCAACGTTTGTCAAGAGCGACGACGATAAGATCGAGATGCACCATCGCGTTAGGATGCATCGCATAGTAGAACGGGAAAAAGAAAAAAATCACCGCGTTTGCTCTCACTTGTCGAGCCAAAAGGTCCAGGGCGTTTGCAGCGGAATGCCGGAGTCCTCATCTTTCTGGATTACGTTAACGGCCTCGTCCGATAACACCGGCGTTTTCAACAGGTCCGTTGAGGTGCCCTCCTTCGTTTCACATTCCGCCGCGGCCATGTTCGAAACGAACGATGCAGCAGCGCTACAACGTCTAAAATCATGTGATGATCACCGTTGCCGTCACTGTCGATGACTGCGGCGAGAACCGATGACGTTTGTCGACCGAGAAAAAAAAGGAGACATAGCGGCGAATGCGACAGAATATGGCATGTCTTCGAGACCAGAGCGCTCCGATGTTGCGTTTGAAGTTGGATGAAGTTCCATCGAATGTTTCACAAACGTTTAAATTAATTCATTTTTAGTCTCTATTTCAAATGTATTCTTCGTTTACGTAAAACTGAATAGGAATGTTATCACTAATAAACTCTAGATCTGGAAGTTTTTTGGATTAATAAATAATTTATGTATTAACATCTTCAACTGCTAATCATCTTCAATTACAAAAGAAATTTGTATAGTAGTTGTTAGAAAAATCAATATATGTTGCGCATCTTACATGAAAACAGGGTTTAGCGTTTTCCTTAATTTATAAAGATCTCTTGATGTTTCTCATATATTTAGTGCGCTCGAACTAGGCAATATTATTTTAAAGAAATATTATTTTTAAAAATTAATTTTGAATTTGAATAATTTTCCCACATAATTAAAGATAATTGAAGAGCATTGACGTTATCGACTGTTTTCTTATTCACAGAAAAATGAAATTTTATAGAAACATATAATATAGTTTAACATAGAGTATATATATATATACACATTTATGAAATACGGAATAACCACAAAGTGAAAAATTAATTATTGCATTATTCTTGAATATTCATGTTGGATGATTAAAACTGTCGATAATGTCAATGCTCTTCTATATGTCGTGTTAAGAAAACTAATTAATATAAATTGTGTTGATATTGTTTTGCAAGATTTAACATAACGACGATTTAAATATTAATAAATTTATCTATAACATGTTACTTCAATTATAAAATAATACTTTTAATATATATATAATGTTAAAAATGTTCTAATAAATAATTGCAAAGGATGATTTGTATTTCCATTCTTTCTCCTTATATCGATTTAAATTGCAAACTTTACTAACAACGAAAGAAAAATTTGCATGATCTGTTGAAATATTGTTAGTTATCCGACTAGAAATTGACAATATGTCATAAGGATATGATCGGATAATCTTAAGACATGCCTTGTTAAAGTCATTCCGATTAGGCCCTTATCATTACACAATCAGGTTAATCATAATGCAACAATTGATTTTAACTAGCAATGAATCTTTTGAGCTATTGTGTCTACATACATCGCATGTATAAATAAACGCCGGACATCTATCATAATATGCAGATTGAAAAAAATATGATACACTCCTCAAGTCATGTATTTGTCATCACGATGTATGCAAAGACACACACGCGATGTTTTTCTTATGTAAAGAAGTCCTAGTTTTTCACGCATTGTATTTTTGCTCTTAACAGAGACTACACACCGATGCCTAATATCAGCAATAACATTTGTTAATAATAGATAAGTCGATCTACCTTGAGAAGGAATTAATCTTTGTACTTCACATACACGTTGTGCTCAGCATGTGTGACACACACAGTGAGACTGCACATATTATTTTCATAACCACTAGTAATGTGCCAGATACATTCACGTGTGTGTCATTTTGCGATTTCACTACGTATAGGACAGCAAATAAGCGAGTATTTTTATTTTCCTGTTTTTTCAAATGTTTCACTCTATACGAATCTATTTAAAAAGATTAAATGTCATTTTTTAAAGATATTTTTTTAAAGAAAAATTTTTCAAATTTTTCAAGAGTTTGTCATTAATACTTAACTGATGGATATCAAATTCATCCTTGTTTAAAGAATTGTTGAGGCATTACTTACTTTACCTTTTCCAACAACTTAATTAAAAATTTATAATTACATCAATGAAAAAATTATAAATGTCCGTACAGTAGAAAAAAAAATTATTTATTTGTATCTCGTAAATGTAATTTCTTTTCTTTTCTCAATTATATTCAATAATAATTGATATATTCTTTAAAGAAGAAAGGGGTTTGTAAGCATTAAATTTTAATTAAAAAATTTTAATTAAAGTTTATATTATAACGAAATGACATGTTTTTATTCTGTGACTTCTTAATAATTTCAATTTTATAACGACTAAATTTTAGGCTCGTAGCCTCTTTTTCGTTCTGTTCTTTTTTAATTGAAAAGTTTAGTCTATAGTACATAGAAATTTTATTATTAATTCAAATAGATTGTTTGTCGTAACCAGCTATCAGGCGAACCGCTTCTCGAGAATTAAATTAAATTCGTTTATTTTGGAACACCCTGTATAAGCACATCAACACAACACACAGGCAGACATGTACCTACACAGATAAACTTGTTTCAAAGAGTATCTTCAAGCTTAGTGCCGATGGCACTCGTTGATATTCGTGGTCGGGATACGGCAGCGAGCGGCGAGCCTCTCACTCCTTCCGTGTCTTTCATTTCGGAGATGTCCGAAGGCGTCATCATTTGTGAACGGGAATGCCGTTTTGTTCACTGTTGCTTCGCGAACCGTGACACGACACGCTCACGTAAACGCCCATGCTAAATTTATCTCGCGTGTCGAAGCCGCACGATGTATTTTTCTAGTTTACCGCAGCATCGGGCTTGCTACACGCGCGTGTACATTGTGCCACGAAACGAAAGGTTCCTTGTGTATGTATTAGGCGACCGCTCTATCGTCGATTTAGGACACTGACCCTTTAAGGGACTTGTGCGTTATCCTTGACCAGCGCGTGTAAAAGATTCGACAGAAGTACGTCCAGTCGAATAATGATTAACAATCCAATGGTAATCTTGGCATGACGTACAAAACGGAAGTTTTAAAAGATGCAGCGGGAAAATGTTGTGTTAATCACTTTTTGATAGAATACATAAACGATGTTGCTTAAAAGCATTTTAGTCTATCTGGGAAAACATTGAAAATTATACGTTATAATTTTGAGAATAGATAAAGGTAAGTAATGGAGATAATGTGAAACGCATGATGCGTTTTATTATAATATGAATAGAAATTCATCGCGTAATTTATTTATTTATTGTTATATGTAACGCATATTAATTCATAATTTATATGTTTAACATCTATATATATGTAAAAAATATATATGAAAAATTTTCGTGACTTAGATGAGCCTTTTAGATTCAGTACTGAATTATTTTAATTAATCAATTATGCGTTTTATTTAGTGGCCTTGATTAATATTTTTATCTTTGCTTGATTTTTATCTTTAAATTTATCGATTTCCGATTAGCCATCAAATTATCCTAACGTATTGAATTTCTACTACAGAATGTATTTTTTTTTATCGGAGAGTTAAAATAAAGAACTGTAATTTGTAAGCAACATTTACGATGCTGTATGTATTATATTGTTTCATCACCTGTGTATAACTATATAGTTATGAACATTTCATGGTATTATTAAAGATCTTTCGATTTTTTGTCAATTCAGAGTCTATATTTTTGTGCCACATTTTTCTATTCTATTCGATTTTCGGAAAGGTCAATTTTAACATAAAAAAATATACTAATTTAAATTTTAGATAGAATTGTATACTCGATATATACATGTGTAATAATTATCAAGAGAAATAGGCTCGTGTAAATGCTACGCATTAATTGAAATATCAAGGCTTTTATTATAAACCAGCAATATTAGTTAATGAATAAAATTCATATTATATTCACATACGTATACCGCTAAAAGTCTCAAACGTTTAAAATCTCACACTTGTTTATTTCGTGACTCATCGACATATATTTTATGACCTATATTACAGTCCATTTTAAAACGTCGGACAATCAACAGTACTTTATTGTATTAGTGACATATTCTTGATTTCAATTTAAATGACTGTTCTATATAAATTATCGTAAGTGGAATAATAACTTATCATCATTGTTATGTTATTTTAGTTTTTTTCTAATCATATATTGACTTTTAATGGTATAGAATATAATAGGACGGTTATAGATGAAATCCTGGATCGGATTGTCTTTTATAATGGATTGTGGACTGAGCCGATTCTCGATAAATACCGACGAATTGGTTACACACAATTTTTATAATTATGGACTCTTCAATCTTCAGACTGGACACCTTTATAGATCCATAACATTTTAACGTAGAAATAAGTATATAGGACTAGCTTAGAGCGATAATTTTTATTTTATATTATAAGTACGTTAGTGAACATTGTTAGGAGTTATATAAATAGGTTTTTTTGTTAATCACTGATGAAGACTTTGTAAGTCGAAATATTTGAGATTTTTAGCGATATACGTATGTGAATATAATGTGAATTTTATTAATCAACTAATATTGCTCGTTTATAATAAAAGCCTTGATATCTCTAATAATTATCTTACTTATTATCATATGCTCAGTATTACGCAATAAGTTATAATAATCATTATAAATTCAGTGAATTCGTAATCTACTTTTTAATTTCGTATAATTCCCACGAAGACTAAAATGTTAAGTAAGCAAACAAGATAATTTAAAATTTCATCAAAGAAACTGTGTTTTTGCTATACTGGAACTTAATTTTTTGCTACATTTATAGTAGCACGTAAAAAAATATTTAGACTACCGAACAGTTATAAACGAATATGTCACAGAGAACTGTTAGTTCTTTCTTTCAAAAAAAATTGCCTGCGAGCAGTGTCCATTTGCCGATCACTGTGATAAACGATGTTTAAACGTTGATAAGTCGCCCATAAGTAAGAGCCTAAGTGACTTCCTGTTGAATCGTATTTCGTTCGCTTGTGGCTACGTGGAAGAAACGACTCGGTATTGTTTTTCGCACATTTCCCGATGAGATGCAAACCAACGCTAACTACCAACACGTACTTAGGCAAATGCCAAACTACTATTCGCGCCGAAAATGGATTTTGCTGATCGCGCTGATTTCGTGCGTTGTTCTCATTGTTCTTGTCACGAAGTATCCGTTTGTTGAAAATCATACAATAGTACACGATACGTACCTGGACGATGTACCCACAGATTTATATCAAACAGGTGAGAACCTTTTAAAGAATGTTCTTTCCAAATGTATCTTTTTCCTTTAAAATAAGATGGTACAATTTCGAACATGATACAATTCTGAATAAAATAAAATTTGAATCCAATTTTGAAGATGCACGCTTGATTTTTTCTTGTTGAGTAGTATCCTCCCGCTACACAATGAGAACCGAACTTGAATCTCGAAACTGGATTCAAATTTTATTTTAGAATTGTATGACGTTCCAAATTGTACTACCTTACCATAAAGAAATAATTCTTCACTTCAAAGGCAATAGCAACATATATTCTTCTTGTCATTGTTACAGTGTTGGACACATGGTACAACTTTTCCAATAGTAAGTAATTCTAATCATTTATTAGTTATTTTGAACGATACTTAATAAATGTCAATACTTATATTATAATCTTTACAGTTTCAGTAAATGTGTTTTGTATAATAAACAGCTAATTGTATAATTTCCTATTGCAAGTAGAAAAAAACTGATATGTGAAAAAAATACGTCAAAAATATAGATTAACATTCATGTTTTTACAGAAATCTTCATTTCGAGAAAATTATACTTGAACAATGGAAAATTACATCACTCTCTCTCATATGTTATTATTACTCTTTTACTAGACCGTGATACTTGTAAATTTAATTAACGAAATGCGATCCAGGCATCTGGCATATATAGCACTGATATCACGTGAAGGTATAATACGTCATTCTGTACGCGCTTGAATTACTCAAATAATCTCAGTGGTAAAATTACTAACCACGTATTTAAAATACGAAATGATAAATAAAAGTCGTGTCTATAAATACAATTTTGAATTAAATAAAGATAATGCCTATAAGAGCCAATCACAGGATGTCTGCGTGTAAAATATTTATTTAATTAAGACAGGGCAATTAAGACAGGGACTATATGTGCATAGGAGAGTCATTATTGTAATTTAGAATTAAGACACCGTTACAAATACATGTGAGTAATAATAATTTATTTTAACATCGGTATTCGACGAATTTATCTTAACATTGGTATTGGACGAATTCATTTAAAATATAATTAATTGAGGATACATTGATTCACATATAGTTAACATGGAAATTAAGTGTACGTAATATAGCGGTGATCCATAATTAGATGTTAAGATGACCGAATAGCAGACAATATGATGTACTGAAGATGACCTAAACCAAGGTCGAAACGTTTACGAATTATATGTAATTGGAATCTCCAAATTTGTAATAAAATTGCACAATCAACAACCAGTGTTGGCTTATATAGGCATAACTTCAAGTTAATTTATTTGATTTATTTAATTATTAGCTAAAGTACAGACGTTTCGATCCTATTGCTGATCCTTCTCAATATCGCAATCCACTTATTACTAAACATTAAAAACGCCGATAATAAACAAATGGAACGTATAATTATAAATCGAATTAAGCGACATGTAGCCGTGTCATGTAATGCAAAGCGGTTACATGTTAAATGTTTAGGATCGAAATATACACATTTTACACGCGGATATCCTGTGTTTGGCTTTTATAGGCATTATCTTTATTTGATTTATTCTTTTGAGCCTATCAATTCTTTTTATTGTATTACAATTTTGAATCTTGATATTTGATTGACATTTAACAATAGCAAAATTTTAAAAGTATAAAAATATATAAACTTTTTTGTTCATATATTATAATTTAGACATCTATTTTTATCGATTTGTTTATATAATGCGTTAATTAAATAAGACAAAATTAAAACTAAAACAAGGGCTACGAGCCAAGCTGGATCTTTTAATGCTAGATTAACTACAATAACATAAGTTTATTAACAAATTTCGATCCTTTGGGTCGTTTTCAATGTTGAAATTAACAACTGACAAATTAACAATTTGAACTCAACAACTCATTTGAAAAACAATCACTTGCCAATACATATGATGATTTAGATGGTAAATGTAATAAAATATAAATTCAACATCGTGTATGTAAAATTTCGTTATGGATGGTTGTGAGTATTATTTAATATATAAACCTAAAAAAATAAATGATAAATATTCGGATAAATTGTAGATATGTTACAATGCATGGTGGTCATCAAACGATCTTACACAGTGACCTTAATAACGCAGTCACAACCGTTCTGACTTACACTCTTAAACCGACAAATGAGCCAACTCAAATATTGTCTAAAATATAATTAACAAACAATTGTATAATAATTGTTTTTCAAATGAATTCAAATTGTAATTTCAATATTGAAAATGACTCAATAAGAATCGAAATATTTGTTAATAAACTTATGTTATTGTAATTAATCTGGCATTAAGATCCAGCTTGGCTCGTAGCCCTTGTTTTAGTTTTAATTTTATAAATTACTTGAGCCTATTTTCTGTTTCTATTTCTAAATAAGACAAATTATTAATTAGATTTATTTGGTCTTACAAAAATTACGTGATATTATATTATATTATAAAGATTTGTAATATATTATAAATAATATATCGCTTATTTGAGAAATTTATTCTATTTCTTTTTGAAGAAATACGTTTGAATGAAGTAAATAGTACACGGAGAGAATTTTCTTTTAAAATTTACCTTTAAAATATAGTAGTATAGTAGTTCTCGTACAATATGTTAAAATTCTTTAAAATACAACGTTACCTCATGACTATCATATTTTCAGGATAAATTCTAAGAAAAAATTCTTTCCGTGTATGGTGACGGAATCAATATAGTGACGCAATCAATATTGACAATGAATAATGTATTTTGTCTGTTTTTTAGCTAGACAAAGTCATTTTTATTAACTAGTATAGATAAGTTCTTTTTTTTTTATACTATATAAATATTATCATTAAAATATTTTTATAAAAATAAATTATTTTAAAAAATATATTTTTTTTTGGAAGTGAAAATTAAGTAGATTTGCATTATTAATCCTTTAAAAAAAAATTCAAGTTTTAATAACCGAATATAAGACTGTCCCTGCTACTTAAACATAATTTTTATTTTGCTCAATATAAAAATAAGAACATACATTTTTCATGTTGTGAATAACACGATACATTTATTTATATCATATACCCGAATATCAGAAATTATAAAAATATTTGTATTGCATGTACAGTTGGCAATTCTTATTTCTTTGAAAAATAACCAATAATTAACTACTACTTACAATTAGATGAAAAATGGTACAACAAGAAGAATATATCTGCCCTGAGCTTAGAAGCCTTTCATGATTTATTGGCCGATATTCATCAAAATTGGATAATATGGAATCATAATCCGAAAGAGTCATATGTGCTTCAAGAACCAGATGTGGAAGATCCGTCAATGGGGCAGTCAGCTGCGATACGCGAAATTTTAAACGATAAGGTAAAATAATTATTACTATTTCGTGAGAGATGCAAGAAAAACGTTTTTCACAAGAATAAACGAATGAATACACGATAATTATGCTCGATCGATTTACGTTATTAATACCGAATTTCATTTATTGCTCTCTACAGAAAAATGGATTTTTCATAGAATGTGGTGCGTACGACGGGGAAATACGTAGCAACACATTATTTCTGGAGCGGTTTAGGGGATGGTCAGGTCTCTTGATAGAAGCTGATCCTATTAATTTCACGAAGATGTTGCAAAAGAACAGAAAGGCTTATCTCTCGCCAACGTGTCTTAGCATTACTAAGAATCCTACGGTGGTAAGAAATCAATGATTTGTCGTTAATATTGATTTTGAAACAGTGCTGTCGCGAAACTCGAGCACCAATTTTGACTCGCATATTAGAAGTTACATGAATTCCGAAAAATTTGGTGAACCTCACGAAATTGCAGGCATCCTTTCTCATGGCCAGGAATGTGGGTCGTCTACACGAACCTGAGAACAAGACGGAAGATATGCCCTCAAATACGCTCGACGTGGCTTACACGGGCAAGCACGTCCGCGTGCAATGCTTTCCATTAACACATTACATCGCCGCGTTGGAAATCAAAACGATCGATTATTTCAGCCTCGACATAGAAGGCAATGAGATCGACGTATTAGAAACAATACCATTTAACGAGGTGGACATAAAGGTACGGCACTTACCTTAGTTCATTCTGAATCTATGCGTTCGTTTCTGATGTTCGCGGCATGTTTTCTTGGAAGTGAAATAATATAATAACAATATTTTTGAGGATTCTACGGTTATATTCTTCAAAGAAATTACGCGGTTTGTGGGTTATTTCTATATACAATAATGTAATTGTAATGATACGTCGTAAGAGAAGTACGTGAGTGTTAAGTATAGTGTTCGATTAAAAGAATGAGACTAGAGGGAACTTCATGTGAAGCCTTAATTATATCTCATAGTCTCCATGGACCATCCCCCCTCTCATCGTATATACTTCCGTTTTCTTTTCCTATCTTTCCTCTTCCTTACAACAACGTATATAAAGGGAATTCTCTAGAGATGAGAAAAGCTCAGTATCAGATTGCTTCTCTCGTTTTAATAAAGTGAACTGCGATTCATGAAACGTTGACATTTGATGATATATCAAGACATGGAACCTGCAAACTACGTAGTTTCTTTACGGAACGTACTTAATATTTTTTACGGCACAATTACGATGAGAAATACATGTACGTTTCAGACTCTCTCTGTGGAGTATATACACAATAAAAAAGGACGAAAATACCTGGTCGATTTGATGGAACGTCGGGGGTACTATGTTTATAGTTTGGTCACTCATCCGGACAACTTGGCGAACGACATTATTTTTGTAAAGCGCAACACGTGACGAGTGTGAATACGAATAGACAGAAATTATGTATAAAGAGTAATAACAATCTAATTATTTTAATAATGTTTAATCTCTTGATATTATTAAAATAGTTTAATTTTTTGGATGTGCTAGTCATATATGTATAATTATAATAATACATTGTCTCCGTCAAGAAATTGATATATCATGCAAACAAATATCTGGAATTGTTAATGAAAACATTTTTTGTATTATATAAGATATTTACAAAATTATGTTTTTGTAACTTTATTCTTTTAGTATTTTTATAATTATATTCTATATTAATAAAATAAAGTGCTTTTTTTTCTATTTTTAAATTTCTGTAGGAAATGTAATAACAAATCGCACATAAAGATATTTCTTTAATTTATAATGATTTAACAATGCCTTAATTAAAAATAAATAATAATTAGAAATAAATAGGGATAAACGGAATTGTACAATCGGCAACTGATAATCATACACATTGTATTTTCTGTACTTGATAGAAATTAGTCGTATTTTGTTACAATTCTCTCGACATTTTCTTCAATTATACAATTCTAAAGAACGCATTGCTCTCTAATTATTCTAATAGTATATGAGCAGCTTATCTTAAGAGTAATATTTTGGTAAAAATAAAGGATAAGATATCA